>NC_041393.1:423135439-423135726 GCF_002162155.2 Triticum dicoccoides | reverse complement strand
TCGATGCTGCCTCTAGGATGAACAGTGAGCATTGCGGGGGGGTTTGGATGAACAATGAGCGGTGCCGTTGCCTCTGGATGAACAGGAACCCATGGTGTGGAGGGCTGGATGAACAGTAGACGGTGGAGGGGTGGCCGTGGAGGGGTGGTTGAACAGGACCCCGTGGTGTGGAGGGCTGGATGAACAGTAGACTGTGGAGGGGTGGCCATGGAGGGGTGGTTGAACAGGACCCCGTGGTGTGGAGGGCTGGATGAACAGTAGATGGTGGAGGGGTGGTTGAACAGTAG
>NC_041393.1:423118787-423135273 GCF_002162155.2 Triticum dicoccoides | reverse complement strand
TTCAACTATAGCGCTCCAACACAAGTCCGTTTCGTCCGTTTTGCGGTACGCCACACCCCTCCCAATCAACAAGACCCCCGTTTCGACCGTAGGAGGTACGTTTCCGTTTCGTCCGTTTTGCGGTACGCCACACCCCTCCCGATCAACAGAACCCCCGTTTCGACCGTAGGAGGTCCGTTTCCTCCGTTTTGTGGTACGCCGGGCCCCTCCGGATCAACAGGACCCTGTTTCGAACGTCGCCGGTCGAACACAAGGCCGTTTCCTCCGTTGTGCGGTACGATAGGCCTCGTTTCCATCGCATGTTCCGTCCAAGCCCTCCCGATGAACATGAACACGACGACGACGCTGTTTCTCCATTCCGACCGAGCCATGTACGTATGTGCGATAGGCGTTAGAGACCCTGCCCGTATGTACGTACGTGGCCGTATTTTCTTTCTTGCACCCTCACCGCTGTACGTACGTGTACATGCTACGTGCGCGCCTCTACTACGACACGTGCGCACCTCTACATCCACCAGTATATATGTACATACACGTTCGCGACCAGAATGACAACGCTACGTACGCTTCGACCAGGTGGGTCCCAACTGTCAAGCACTTCCTTGCGTGCGAAGATGTAGCTGGTCGGTCCCAGTAGTCAGGGGGCGAATCGTTTTTTTTCGGACGCACTTCCTTGCATGCGAAGATGTAATTGGTGGGTCCCAGCAGACAGGGGGAAACATTTTTTCGCTAAATACGGTGGCCCGTCCAGTGGGTCCCCGCTGTCAGGTGGAGGAATAATTATTTTGCACGTAATAAGGAGGCACTTCCTTGCTGCGGTCGTGGACCTAGCTATCAGCCTCTCCACGTACAGTCCACGTCCGATGGAAGCCATTCCTTGACCACGTTGACCATGCCGCGCCGAGAGCACCAGGGCGGTGGACGACGGCGAGGGCTAGGAAGGGGACGACGCGGAGCCAGGAAAGACGCGGCAGTGGATGCCCACGCGTAGAGGAGTATGAGGGTTCACTCGTTCGGCTGCGGTGTGAGGCTGCCGTCGCCGCAGAATAACAGGGGGTGTGGGTGCGTAGAGGGATGGCCTGGCCAACGGTGGGAGTAGTAGGGGGCGGTGAGGCCTCCGCGGCATCGCAGCCGGCCACGGGCGGCAGGAGCAGGCGGCACGACCGACGCTGCTTTGGGCGGCTGGAGCAAGAAGACCAGAGGTTGAAGAAGCACTACGGCCGTTGGATGGATATCGTACTGTCACTGGAGCTAGAATCGTTTATATATTGACTAAAGTTGACAAAGGCCTCTGTCCCAGTCAACTTAGTAGGCCCACAAGTCAGCCTCCCACCAAGGTTGGTCCCAGCTAGCAGGGGGGTATTCATTTTTTTGTGCGTAATAAGGAGGCACTTCCGGTGGGTCCGAGCTGACAGTGGGTGGGGGGAACGTTTTTTTTTGCAAAATACGGTGGCCCGTCCTGTGGGTCCCAGCAGTCAGGGGAAACATTTTTTTCATGAAATACTGGTGATGCGTCCGGTGGGTCCCTGCTGTCAGGTGGAGGAATAATTATTTTCTGCGTAATAAGGAGGCACTTCCTTGCGGCTGCCGTGGACCCAGCTGTCAGCCTCTCCACGTACAGTACTCTTCCGATGGAAGTCGCTCGTTGACCACATTGACCACGCCGCGCCGAGAGCACCACGGCGATGGACGACGGCGAGGCCTAGGAAGGGGACGACGGGGAACCGGGGAAGACGCGGCAGTGGAAGCCCACGCGGAGAGGAGTACGAGGGTTCACTGGTTCGGCTGCGGTGTGAGGCTGCCGTCGCTGCAGGGCCTGTCCAGCGGTGGGAATAGTAGGGGGCAATGAGGCCTCCGCGGCAGCACAGCCGGCCGCGGGAGGCAGGAGCATGCGGCACGACCGGCGCTGCTTTGGGCGGCTGGAGCAAGAACACCAGAGGTTGAAGAAGCACTACGACCGTTAAATGGCCATCGTACGGTCACTGGAGCTAGAATCGTTCATATTGACTAAAGTTGACAAAGGCCCCCGTCCCAGTCAACTTAGTAGGCCCACAAGTCAGCCTCCCACCATGGTGGGTCCCAGCTAGTAGGGGGAGTATTCATTTTTTTGTGCGTAATAAGGAGGCACTTAAAGTGGGTCCGAGCTGACAGCGTGGGGAACGTTTTTTTTTCGTGAAATACGCTGGCCCGTCCGGTGGGTCCCAGCAGTCAGGGGGGAAACGTTTTTTTCGCGAAATAAGGTGGCCCGTCCGATGGGTCCCTGCTATCAGGTGGAGGAATAATTATTTTGCGCGTAATAAGGAGGCACTTCCTTGCGGCCGCCTGGACCCAGCTGCCAGCCTCTCCACGTACAGTACTCTTCCGATGGAAGTCGGTCGTTGACCACGTTGACCACGCCACGCCGACAGCACCAGGGCGGTGGTCTGGACGACGGCGAGGCCTAGGAAGGGGACGACGCGGAGCTGGGGAAGACACAGCAGTGGTAGCCCGCGTGGAGAGGAGTACGAGGGTTCACTAGTTCGGCTGCGGTGTGAGGCTGCCGTTGCCGCAGAATAACAGGGGGTGTGGGTGAGTAGAGTGATGGCCTGGCCAGCGGTGGGAGTAGTACGGGGCGGTGAGGCCTCCGCGGCATCACAGCCGACCACGGGAGGCAGGAGCACGCGACACGACCGACGCTGCTTTGGGTGGATGGAGCAAGAAGACCAGAGGTTAAAGAAGCACTACGGCTGTTGGATGGACATCGTACGATCACTGCAGCTAGAATTGTTTATATTGACTAAGTTGACAAAGCCCTTGGTACGCGTCAACTTACTAGGCCCACAGCTCGGATTTGGCAGAGAACATATAGCCCATTTGTGATTTGTAAGAATGTACAGCCCATTTTTCAATACTAATGGAATTTACTACAGCCCATTTACGGGTTTGTTAAAAGTACAGCCCAACTTGTAGGTAGGACAACGATTAATAACTTCAAACAACCGCTCAAAACAGATTTCAAAAAAAAATTCCCACATTTTGGTGGGATCCGAAATATTTTTATCCGAAATTTCTAGTCAGGTTAAATATAATTTCAAAATAAAGTTGTATCACGTTAAAATCCAACGAAATATTGCGCGCGCAACAAGTAATGAAATTAAAATTTCCAAATTCCAAAAATAATATATTTGCAAACTAATTACGTGTTTGGTGCATAGTAATTGCCAAGTTATTATAATTACATCACATTTATTATTTCTTAAAGTCCATTTTCTTGTTAAGCCTAATGCATACCTCCTAGGAAACTTTGCAGCCCAGCGGGGCGGATAACAAGTTGACCCGGATATTGTGTACAACTGTCGGCCCAGTTGCATTGCTGATGTTGAAAAAAAGGCCTGTGTAGTACAGTACAACCTAACATTGTTACTCAGCCCACATTCAGGGACGCCGGAAAGGCCCAAACAAGGCTTCTGTACAACTTTTTGAAGTCACTGAGCTCAATTAATAACTTAAGAAAAAAGTTAGATTACAGTGGAACCTAATTAAAAGTTGTCACGAGCAAATAAATAATTCAACGGGTCCCACTTGTGGGTGTGCGCGCGCGCGCGCGCGTGTGTGGTGTGTGTGAGAGAGAGAGATACAGAGAGAGACCCATCGGTCGATGCTCGTAAATACATCTTTCAGCCATATGCATTGCTGATGCTCAGTAAAAACTTATATAGTTGACACAATCATGTAGAACATCATAGCACACTGAACTTGCATACAAAAATTTCACGTAGGCAACACAATCAGGATGGAAGCAGTGGATCGCTACGGGAAGGGCTATGTTGAAACCAAAAAAGTCGTACATAACGGTTCATCGTCTTTATAAATGACGGGGAAATATCTTGAATGTTGTGCAACAAAAACAGACAGACAACACAATAAGTTCTGCTAGCACATTAAGTTGACGTACAACCCTTTCTAAAAAAAATTCAGGTACAAAATTAGAACAGGTCACAATCAAATGTACTGGCATATCAGTGCTTCAGACCCATAGCTCAGATTTAACTAGTACTATCTGACAAGATTCAGTTGTTACCTCAAATTAGAGCACATCCAGGCAGCCAACCCTACCTCTTCTCCCAAAGAAGCAGTGGCCTCCGCCGCGCAATGGAGTAGGCCCTGTGCCATCCATCGTTCCGAGCAACACGGGGAAAGTCTGACGTTGACTCCTGTCGTGGAATTGTCACGTCAGATGTCCTTAGTGTCAGGACTTAGTCACGAGGCCAACGCATCTATGTGGTAGCTTGAGAGGGGTTGATCGGGTCGAGGGACACAACACGCAAGACGAGAATTTAGACAGTTTCAGGCCCCGAGAAACATCATCCGGAATAGCCCTACATGCTGTTTGAGGCTAGGTCTCATTATGCTCATGAGGGAGTCGCCGCATAAGCCGGCTCCCCCTTTGTGTCTAGCCCTAGATATTGTTTCTTGCTCCTTTTTCTCTCTTGGGGAGCCCTGCCCCTCCTTATATAAATTAGAGGGGCGGGTTACATGTGGAGTCCAAATAGGATTAGGACTAGCCTATCTTCTACTACAAGCCGGCAAGTCCGGGTTTTGATTCCTTGTAAGGGAGATATTCCTCATGCCTTTCCTTTTAAGCCGGCCTACCATAACGTAAGCCGGCCTTCTGGGCCTTGAGCCTCCTGGGCCCCCGGGTCTTGTCGCTCCTCTGATCCGCTTGCCAGGTCAGCCATAAGTCGCCAGGATCGGGCAGGTCACTTAGTGTGTCGTCCAGTCAAGGCGGGTCATTAGTGAGTCGCCAAGTCCGGCCGGGTTATACTTCCGACCGGGTTACACCGCGGGGTATATCCCCGACATTAGCCCCCAAGTTTAGCTTGGATTTATCCATGGTAAACTTATGCTGCAAAATAAACACAAGAACAAATTTGACAGGTTGTGCTCCGGGTTGAGAATTCTTGTAAACCGGCACCTGAACATCCTTAAGTCCTTGTCATTTCCTTCTTCTAGAAAATCCGGGTCAATAGACCAGCTTCACAATCAATATGCTTGTAGAAGAAATATTGTAAACAAATAATCCATTTGAGTCGGCTTCCAAAGCGCAGGCTTTAAAAAATATAGGTCTTGAAATACTCATCTTATTTTCAACTGGCTTAAAGATGTAGATCTTGCCGAGTTATAATTTCCACAATCTCCGGGTTATAAAAGACTGATGAGTCGAGTCATAATTGTTGTTGACACCGGGTCATGTAATTGATCTTCCTGATTTACTCAAAGCTGAGAATTTTGAAGATGTTCCTTCTTTATATGCATAATACCTGTAGCCCCCAAGTCTTAAGAGGAGAACATAATGATAACTTAAGACTTGCTTCAATATAAGTGTTGCAACCTTGAAGAAATCCGGGTTATTCATCTCAATCATTAGTCATAAAACTGAATATTCCACATATGTAGCCCCCAAGTGCCGGGTTGTCATGCTTGCAGCAACCTGGGACTTGTAATTGCCTTATGCTCGTAAAATTTCAACCAGTGTGTAGCCCCCAAGGGCCGGGTCATTATGCAATAATGAGCAGGGACTTCATAAATGTGGGGACCCCGACTCGCAAGTCGTGATCACCGAATGCACGTGTACAGTGATCCCAGAGATCAATGCTCACTGAACACACAGAAGCTGAATAACAAGAGTCTTACATCCATACATACCGTCTTACACAATTAGTGACCAACATGGTCAAGTCTTACATCGATAAAGCCTTAAGGGCTGAACATCAAATGAAACATAGTAGCGGAAATCGTCGTCGATAAGTAGAACCCATGCCATCTGCCTTAACCCTACAGGCATTCTGACTGGGAAACGTCCTAGTTCGCATGATCGTCTCCAAAGAACTCTTCTTCGAACTCCGGTTCTCCCATGCCTGGTCAATTAAATAACCAGTGGCAAGCCAATGAGTACTTTGAATGTACTCGCAAGCAACCCATGATTTGGTTCAAGGTACAGTAATGCATGACATAGGTAAAGTTTTGCATAAAGCTAGTTTTTAGTGCAGGACATGTTCAACATCCTATAAAGCATGCATCAAAAGAATTCAAGTAACCATAAGGACTGGTCACAGATATCAACATAAATAGAATGGGCACCGACCCATTCATCATAAACAGAGAGGGCACCAGCCCATCTCAATCGTGTCAAGTCCTCGGACTTGGTCCAAGACAACACCATCATCTCACACACACCGGGTTTGAAAACAAGTGGACGTAGCCCAAGAGCGGTTACCCAACTGTCCTTGACCGTGGACACGGCTATTCGAATAGTTTTACACTCTGCAGAGGTTGCACACTTTACCCACTAGATCCGGGGAACTTCCGTGTTAATCCACGACCAGCGGTACCTCAAGTACCCGGGGTAAGCACCCGATCACTGCCTTTCCCTAGGCGACACTAACATGGAGTCCACTCGATTGGCAGTAACCCCCATGCCCAACATTTCACATAACATTTTCGTGGAGCCTTGCTCCCATATTCATCACATACCACTGGCACGGGGTACCAACGGTGTGTCCGGTGCCCCATAAAGATGGTCATAGCCGCCCTACCTGGCACGACCCCGTCCCAAGAGAGAGCACCAACTCTCCCCCGTCACTAGTAATGCGGGCTCCAAGCTAGTATCGGTCTAGGTACTCAACAATGCCCTTTCCCATATAAGGGTAGAGTGGTCGCGCATGTAAGGTTGGAATAACGGTCGCAACTCCGACCAATCCGTTTTGAAATCAACACACCCTTTGCTTGGCACACCACTTCGTCATCAAGTGGTCACCCATCTCATCATCTCCCTCGGGCATAAGTGGCACCCGACGGCGTTTTCAAAAGACTTTGAAAATATTTTGTCTCCATCACCATGCACAAACCCATCCCATTTGCGTAGCACCTACATTAGCATCCTATCTACTCCCACCGGCATAACCCTCATAAGAAGGTAGGGCCATGCACAATGCAAGTATCAACGAGGAAGTAATCGTGGCAACCAACCCACGTGGTTCACCATCTCATCATGATTCCGATGCATCAATAATAAAGAGCTAAAAATGACATGCATATAAAAAGGGGTATCATAGTCATGGTCAAAGGGCTGCTTGCCTTGGTTGGCTTGATCTTCAAAGTCTTCAGGCCCTGCTCCTCCTTCTTCCTCAGCTACCTCGTCAAATACGGGATCTAACGTCGCAAGAAAACAACGGGAAAATAAGACAATAATAAAAACAGAAAAGTCAAAGTGCTCACAAAAATGTCAACTTAATTTTGTAAAATTCTAGGAGGAAGGCTAGGAAGGGGACAACTTTTGGTTTTGGTTCTGGAGCAGCAAAATAGGAGTTATGGATTTTTAAAGGCTTATTTAAATGCTGAAAATCACATTTAAATATTTACAGAGAAGAAAAGGTTGTTGGATTTGAATCAAAGTTGCACCATTAAATAGGTTGCAATATTCTAGGAATTTAGAATTTGGAATCAATTCATTTGGATTAATATTCTGTCCTGTGGAATATTTGGAAATAATACAGAAAAGGAAAAAGAAAAACGGCGCTGTGCCACTGGGCCAGAGAGGCCACAGCAGCAACAGGCCCGGGGGGGAAACCCAGCCCACGCGGCCGCCACGTCGAAGGCGTAAAGGCTGAATACGCCTTCGGCCGAAGGCGGATCGGTGCGCGCGCGCGCGCACGTTTTAAACTTGACGGGTGGATCCCACCCGTCAGGGCGTGAGGCTGACTGGCCGGCCCGACGGCGGCCGTCGTCTACCTCCGGCCAGAGGCGACGGCGAGCTCGCCGGCGGCGATACAGGGCATGGGAAGGGGCGCGGAGGCTACCGTTGGACTCAGGAGCGAGTCGCGGTTCTGGTGGTGGTGGAGACGGTCGCCGGGGTGGCCTGCTTCGCCGGCGACGAGGTCCCGCGGCGGAGGTGCTTCGGGCTCCGGTGGCTCCGGCCGTTTCCGGCTGCAAAACAAGGGGGAAAGAGAGGGGAAAGCATCAGTGAGGCGAGGGGAGTCCAGTTCGAGAGAGAAAAGGGGCGGAGGAGGCCTGTACCCGCAGATCGACGGCGACCCGAGGCGGCGGAACTCGAGCTCGATCTCGAGCTCGGGCGGCTCTGGAGAGAAGTGGGTGGTTCCGGAGGTTGATTGGGTGTGTGGAGGAGCGACAGGGAGGAAGAGAGAGGCTCGGGGGCGCCTTATATAGGCTGGCCGCGGTTCACCGTAGGCGTGGCCTACGGGCGCCCGCGGGATCGGCTCTGGAGGCCGTTGGAGAGGGGTTGGAGCTGTCCACGGTGCTCGTGGGGATGGAGTAGGGCGCCAGGGAGAAGGAGAGAGAGCGGGGAGGGTTCTGGCGCCCGCGCGTGTGAGGCCGGCCATTGGCCGAGCCGGGCGGCGTCGGGCACGCGCTGCAGGAGGGAAGAGAGAGGGAGAGACAATGGGGACTGCACGGCGGCGTGTCGCAGACGTCGAGACACATCAACTGGCGCGAGGGGAAGGCACGAGGCGGTCGGGAGGCGCGGTGTCAACGGTCGGCGCTCTGGCAGGCGCTCCAGAGCGCGACTTTGGCCGGCATCCGCGGTTTTTCCGCGTCGCGCGCGCGTCCTTTTCTGTCTGGAAGCTACATTGGAAGGGGGCAAAACCTGGAAAGAGCCTTGGATGCTCTGGGGTGCAGAGGGGAGAGAGGGAGGCTGTGAGAGAGAGAGAGGAAACTGTTGTCCAGAGAGGACAAACGTGATTCCCCCCTTCCTCCACATTGCTTCCTCGGGTAGGAAAGTGTCTAAGTGACAGAGGGGAGTGAGGAGGGGTTGTGGCAAAAAGATGAACTCAAGGAGATTAGTGAAAGTGGCAAAAATAGGCTTTTTAGCATTTTGCCAGAAGGTGTTTGATGGAGTTTTGGATAAGCTAATGACTTCCACTGGCCAAGATACTCCATGGGGTGAAATGTCACATATATTTAGGGCCTTCCACCCATTTAGAGCTTATTTGGATAAAGTTGCCAATGCAACTCTTGCAAACCCTAGAAATGGGCAGAAATGGATTTGTGTAGATCCAGTGGAGTAGATCACTTCTCCTTGATGTACCAATTGGTGTGGTAGCCTTATTTGGTCACATGATCAGGCTCACCAAAGTTGGGGTCTTGGAGAAAAAGTTGGTAGTGCAAAGTAGTTCAAACTTGAATCTGGTCAGAGAGGGTTTTGGGGCACTTTGACCAAGATTTCCTCTTCTCCAACCTGTGCCATGTGGTCCAGATGCATCATTAGACCAATGAAGCATGTCCACCAAGTTTGAGCACATTTGGACATACTTGGCAATGTAAAGTTGATCAAGCTTCAGAATGGACAGAAATAGTTTTGAGGGGTTTTGATGGTGTTATCTTGTTCTCCAAGTCATGAGACTTGGCAAGATCATCTAATATGTCATATGTGACATGATAGAATTTTCCTGGAATTTTTGGAGAATATTTCCTTTGTAAATATTTCAAAAGCTTGAAATATCCAGGAAGGGTTTTAGAGGGATTTGACCAATATTTTGAACATGACCAGGTGTTGAAACTCTTATATATGGACAATATATGTCCTATGAGTTTCCCTAAATTTTGTCAAATATTTTTGAAACAGTAAAGTAATTTTTCCCTATTAAAGACCATTTCTGGCCTTAAGAAAAAGCCTTTAAATAAAATAGTAAAACAACTTTTAAAATTATATTTTTGTGGTTCCTGGGCATCCTATATCTAATAGGAGTCAAATATATTTTTGGAAAGATTTTTACTGCCCTTAATCAAGTACTTGCAGTGCAAACCTCAATTCAGGGGTTTTTGGAAAACTAATTTTAGAAAATACTTTCTGGCCAAATTATTTTTGTAAGAAAATTCCATATAGCACTATTCACATGGCATGGTCATTGGTCAGTAGCTTGGGGTAAGGAGATGAAATATAGAGGGTAGAGTAGTTGACTTCAAGAAGCACTTGAAAGAAACAAAGAGAGAAAACCAACTCCAAATAAAAGCCAAATAATGCAAAAAAAGTTTTTGTTGGTCCAAATTTTCATGCTGTAATAATGAAAATGAAATGTTACAAAATGCAGGGTGTGACAGACCTACCCCCCTTACAAGAATCTCGTCCCCGAGATTCCTAAACTAGGCTTAAAAGAGATACGGAAATTCGGATCTAAGGTAGTCTTCACGCTCCCAAGTTGCTTCTGCTTCGGTGTGATTGCTCCATTGGACCTTGAAGTACTTGATGGTGCGGCTTCGAGTGCGCCGTTCGGCCTCATCCAGAATGCAGATGGGCCGCTACGATAAGTCAAATCAGGTTGAAGATCAATGGCTTGGTGATTGACGTCCTTGTAGAGGTCGGGCTTGTCTGGAACTTGGAGACACTTCCGGAGTTGTGACACGTGGAACACGTTGTGCATATCAGAAAGTTCAGGTGGAAGTTCCAACTGGTAAGCCACTTCTCCTTGTCGCTCAGTGATCTTGAAGGGCCCAATGTATCTCGGAGCGAGCTTTCCTTTGACATGGAAGCGCTGGGCTCCTTTGAGAGGGGTGACCCGGAGATAGACATGGTCTCCAACTCGGAAGTTTATGTCTCTGCGACGTGAGTCCGCATAGCTCTTCTGCCTTGACTTGGCAGACTTCAGACGCTCTCGGACAAGCTGGACTTGCTCTTCTGCTTCATGAAGGATATCAGGCCCAAAGACAAGTCCTTCTCCGGCCTCCGACCAGTTGAGAGGTGTACGGCACTTCCGCCCATATAACACTTCAAATGGTGCCATCTGAAGGCTGGCCTGATAACTGTTGTTGTAAGAGAACTCGGCGAAAGGGAGGCAATCTTCCCACTTAGCTCCATAAGCTAAGACACAGGCTCGGAGCATGTCTTCGAGTATTTGATTCACTCGCTCGGTCTGACCTCCGGTCTGTGGGTGGAAAGCAGTGCTGAAGGACAACTTGGTCCCCATGGACTCCTGGAATTTCTTCCAAAACCTTGAGGTGAACTGGGTTCCTCGGTCTGACACAATCTCCTTGGGAACACCATGAAGGCTCACAATTCGGTTGATGTAGAGACTGGCTAACTGGTTCCCCTTGTAGGTCGTCTTGACAGGAATGAAGTGGGCCACCTTGGTCAAATGGTCAACGATGACCCATATTGAGTCATGTCCCTTGCTTGACCTGGGTAAACCGGTGATGAAGTCCATCCCGACTTTGTCCCACTTCCATTCAGGCACCTTGAGGGGTTGGAGTAATCCAGCAGGTCGCTGATGCTCAGCTTTGACTCTCTGGCATACGTCACATTTTGCAACATAGGTGGCAATCTCCCTTTTCATCCCGTGCCACCAAAATCTTTCCTTCAGGTCTTGATACATCTTGGTGCCTCCAGGGTGAATGGAATATGGGCTGTCATGAGCTTCTTGCAAGATCAGGTTCTTGAGCTCAACTTTGTTGGGCACGCAGATGCGATTCCCAAACCACACAATTCCTTCCTCATCTTCTGAGAATCCCGAGGCTTTGCCTGCCTTGATCTTCCTCTTGATGCCTTCAATACTCTCATGCCCCTTCTGAGCTTTCTTGATATCACCCATCAAGGTAGGCTTAACTTCGAGGCTGGCCAAGAATCCTGGTGCAACCAGTTCCAACCCGAAGCTTTCAAGTTCTTCAGACAAGGCGGGTAGCTTGTGCTTTAGCATAGCATTCAAGGAGCAAGCCTTCCTGCTCAACGCATCTGCTACCACATTAGCCTTTCCAGGGTGGTATTGAACACTGAGGTCATAATCCTTTATCAACTCCAGCCATCTTCTCTGCCTCATGTTCCATTCCCTTTGAGTGAAAATATACTTCAGACTTTTGTGATCCGTGTATATCTCACATCGCTTGCCCAAGAGGTAATGTCGCCAAGTCTTCAGGGCATGAACCACTGCCGCTAGCTCAAGGTCATGAGTAGCGTAGTTCTCTTCGTGAGGTCGTAGTTGCCTTGAAAGGTAGGCCACGACTGCCTTCTTGCATCAGAACACCTCCCAGTCCGATTCTTGACGCATCACAATATATCACAAACTCCTTGTGTATATCTGGTGTGGCCAGAACTGGAGCGGTGGTTAGCCTCTTCTTCAGCTCCTGGAAGCTTTCTTCGCACTTCGGCGTCCATTCGAACTTCTTGTCCTTCTTCAAGAGCTGAGTCATGGGTCGGGCGATGCTTGAGAATCCTTCAACGAACTTGCGGTAATATCCCGCGAGTCCGAGGAAGCTTCTGACTTCCTTCACATTGCTCGGGGATTGCCATTCAGTCACGGCTTCAATCTTAGCAGGGTCGACTGACAATCCCTCTTCAGTTAGAACATGACCCAGAAATCCAACTTCACGCAGCCAGAATTCACACTTGCTGAACTTGGCATACAGTTGGTGCTCTCGGAGCTTGTCTAGGACCATCCTCAAGTGTTGCTCGTGCTCTTCTTCCGACTTCGAGAAGACAAGAATGTCATCAATGAAGACGACGACGAACTTGTCCAAATATTCCATGAAGACCTTATTCATGAGATACATGAAGTAAGCTGGGGCATTGGTTAACCCAAAGGACATGACCGTGCACTCATACAGGCCATATCTGGTTACGAATGCAGTCTTCGGAATATCTTGGGGTCTGATCTTCAGTTGGTAGTACCCAGATCTGAGGTCGATCTTGGAGAACACCTTGGCCCCATTGTTGATCAAATAGATCTTCAATCTTGGGAAGCGGGTACTTGTTCTTGATTGTAACCTCGTTGAGGGAGCGGTAGTCAATGCATAAGCGGATGGTACCGTCCTTCTTTGCCACAAACAGAACAAGTGATCCCCAAGGGGAGGCACTAGGGCGGATAAATCCCTTCCTCAACTGCTCTTCCAGCTGCTTCTTCAATTCTGCTAACTCCTCCGATCCCATTCTATAAGGCTTCTTATAGATGGGTCCTGCTCCGGGTATGAGCTCGATGATGAACTCAATGTCCCGATCAGGAGGCATTCCTGGTAGCTCATCAGGAAAAACATCGGGATACTCGCATACTACCGGCACTTGTTCCAATCCAACTTCTGTCAGACAGTTGACTTGGTTGGCTTGAGCAGAAGAGGGGTTGGAGGCAAATTTGACTTCGACTCCTCGGTCATTGGTCATAGTGACCGTCCGGTTGGCGCAATCAATCAAGCCTTGGTGCTTGCTGAGCCAATTCATTCCCAAGATCACATCCAAGCCTTGTGATTTTAGGATGATAAGGTCTGCTAGGAAGTCTACCCCGTTAATGGTAATCCCGACTCCTTTACATCCTATCTTGGCTCTCATCTCTGCTCCGGGGGTTTGTACCACCATAGGGTTATTTAGGGGTGTAGGGGTCATGCCACTTTTTAATGCAAAACTTTGGGTGACAAAAGAATGCGTGGCTCCAGAATCAAACAAAACAGTTGCGGGTGCTGAATTGACAAGGAACGTACCCAGCACGACGTCCGGGTCTTCCTGGGCTTCTTCCGCGGTGACATGGTTCACACGACCCCTGCCATTGTTGGGCAAGTTGCGGGGAGCTTGGTTCCTCGGTGGCATTCCACGGCCTTGTCCTGGGTTCTGCACATTGGGGCGCGGGGCGTCGGGCTTCTTGTTGGGGCAATTCTTGGAGTAATGCCCTGGCTGTCCACATCCGAAACAAGTGACTTGGTTGGGGACGACGCCCTTGCCAGCATTGTTATTGGGGTTGTTGTAAGCTGGCCTGGGGTTGGCATACTGCTGAGGTGGATAGTTGGTGCGAGGTGCAGGAGCTCTTGGTTGCTGATAGGTTGGCTTGACCGGGGCTGGCTGCCACGGACGAGGCTTCTGGTTGCTGGAGCTACCCTTGCTGATCATCTTGCGCTTACGAGTGTCGTCCAAGGCACGTCGCTTGTCCTCAAGCATGAGTGCCTTGTTCACCAGATCAGGAAAGGTTGGGCAGTCACACACAACAAGCGAGTACTGCAGAGTCTGGTTAAGGCCTTCCATGAAGCGCTCCCGCTTGGCAGCATCAGTGCTGACATCCTCAGGGGCATACCTTGAGAGAACACTGAACTTCTGCATGTACTCCTTGACGGTGCTACTACCTTGCTTCAGGGCTCGGAACTCACGCTTCTTGATGGCCATGATTCCAGAGGGAATGTGGGCCTTGCGGAATTCTGTCTTGAAGGTGTCCCAAGTGATGTCTTGCTCAACATGCATAGCCTTGAATCCATCCCACCAAGCTCTGGCAGTCCCCCCGAGACAGTGGGCAGCATACGCCACTTTATCACGGTCCTCAGTGCATCCGACTAGTGCCAGCAGATCCTCAATGGTGCGGACCCAGTCGTCTGCATCCAGGGGTTCAGCAGTCTCGATGAAAGTGGGTGGTGCATGCTTCTTGAACTCCACCAGTGTGGAACGTCCATGGCCGTGCCCCGCCGGCTGGCGGTTGACAGCCTGAGCAATCATCTGGAGGGCTGTAGTGTTGGCTTGGCGCTCCTCTCGAAAGGCTTGGAGAAGCTGAGCCATATCCATGCTTGGAGGAGGTGGTGGTGGAGTCTGTCCTTGGGCTTGGTCCTAGCTGGCTCCGGCCTCAGCAGAACCTCCGGTTTCTTGCGGCTGGGTAGAGGTACCAGTACGTGTTACAACAGGCATCCTGTTGGAGCGGTCAAGGTCTCATGATTGGGAACAACAATGAGGGAAAGCAGTATAGATGGAATGCCTAGTAAGGGGGTGGTGTGACGCAAATTAAGTTAAACAAAGGCCAGAAGGGCCAAACTCATGCATTAAAACCAAATGGGGAATGTAGTCGTTTACAAGTTCCCGAAGGGAAAGTACGACTTCATCAAAGCAAGTTGAAAGCAAACACAACATAACATGGTTTCATAAGAACCATTACAAGGACTCGACTTCGCAAAAGGGGTACACGACCTATCCTACCATAGGCTACGAGCTAGCCTATCCTAGTCCTGAACGGAGTCTAAGTGGTGGAATGCTCGGTCGGGTATTCTGGCTCCTCTGGGTCTTCCTCCTCATCTTCATCTGTCTTGGTCTCCTCATCGCTTGAGGAAGCGGGGGAGTGAAGGAGCTGAACACGGCGCTGCTTTGTTGGTGGCGTCGTGAAGAGGTTGCGGTACTCCTTTGCCGTCATACGGCGTGGCTGAGGTGCTCCCTTGGCTGGTGCGACCTGTGGGGGTCGTCCGCCTCGATAAGCTACTGCGGGCTGTCCAGGGGGTGCTCCATCCTTCTTGATCCTGTCCGCCTTCATCTGAACTATGCGGAGGAGCTCCTTGGTCTCGCGGAGTTCCTTCCGAAGCTCCATCGGCTCCGAGGCCAGGTGCTGTGCCAGACTGTCGGCACACAAGCTGAAGTAGGTCTGGAAGCGGAGAGAAAGTCCCTCGTCCATGGGTGGTGCTGGTGCGCTGCTCTCGTCATCACCTTCCTTACGATAAGGCAGGTAACGAGTGGCTGGCTCTCTCGCCATCTCTGGCAGGAGATCCCGGAGGCGAGTCAGTGCCTTGAGGGCAGCAGTCTCCATGGCGAGAAGCAGTGTCGCCATCTGGGGTCCCTCAAAGAACTAGCTCGTCGGGGCGTCATTCGCCCTCACGACTACCTCCACGTGATACTCCTTCTTGGTGCTGTCGACCCAGTGCTCGTGGTAGGAGAAGGTGGGGACTCGAGTGAACTGGCACTTCCTGAGGCTATCCTCAAGAAGCACGGGAAACCCAGTGGTCAGGAAGTCCTCGGGTACGGCGGCCATCTACAAAAAGTGGAAGGGGAAGGGTCAATAAAGGAACGTGACCTGTGTTTGGGATACTAACATAAAACATAGGTATATGGGTAATCTAGGGGATAGTCTCGCTCTAACTAACATCCATGCTAACTAAGGCTTCCTACAGTCAGGATGGCTCTGGTACCAGCTCTGTGGGGACCCCGACTCGCAAGTCGTGATCACCGAATGCACGTGTACAGTGATCCCAGAGATCAATGCTCACTGAACACACAGAAGCTGAATAACAAGAGTCTTACATCCATACATACCGTCTTACACAATTAGTGACCAACATGGTCAAGTCTTACATCGATAAAGCCTTAAGGGCTGAACATCAAATGAAACATAGCAGCGGAAATCGTCGTCGATAAGTAGAACCCATGCCATCTGCCTTAACCCTACAGGCATTCTGACTGGGAAACGTCCTAGTTCGCATGATCGTCTCCAAAGAACTCTTCTTCGAACTCCGGTTCTCCCATGCCTGGTCAATTAAATAACCAGTGGCAAGCCAATGAGTACTTTGAATGTACTCGCAAGCAACCCATGATTTGGTTCAAGGTACAGTAATGCATGACATAGGTAAAGTTTTGCATAAAGCTAGTTTTGAGTGCAGGACATGTTCAACATCCTATAAAGCATGCATCAAAAGAATTCAAGTAACCATAAGGACTGGTCACAGATATCAACATAAATAGAATGGGCACCGACCCATTCATCATAAACAGAGAGGGCAC
>NC_041393.1:423083530-423117166 GCF_002162155.2 Triticum dicoccoides | reverse complement strand
AGCTCGCCGGCGGCGATACAGGGCACGGGAAGGGGCGCGGAGGCTACCGTTGGACTCAGGAGCGAGTCGCGGTTCTGGTGGTGGTGGAGACGGTCGCCGGGGTGGCCTGCTTCGCCGGCGACGAGGTCCCGCGGCGGAGGTGCTTCGGGCGCCGGTGGCTCCGGCCGTTTCCGGCTGCAAAACAAGGGGGAAAGAGAGGGGAAAGCATCAGTGAGGCGAGGGGAGTCCAGTTCGAGAGAGAAAAGGGGCGGAGGAGGCCTGTACCCGCAGATCGACGGCGACCCGAGGCGGCGGAACTCGAGCTCGATCTCGAGCTCGGGCGGCTCTGGAGAGAAGTGGGTGGTTCCGGAGGTTGATTGGGTGTGTGGAGGAGCGACAGGGAGGAAGAGAGAGGCTCGGGGGCGCCTTATATAGGCTGGCCGCGGTTCACCGTAGGCGTGGCCTACGGGCGCCCGCGGGATCGGCTCTGGAGGCCGTTGGAGAGGGGTTGGAGCTGTCCACGGTGCTCGTGGGGATGGAGTAGGGCGCCAGGGAGAAGGAGAGAGAGCAGGGAGGGTTCTGGCGCCCGCGCGTGTGAGGCCGGCCATTGGCCGAGCCGCGCGGCGTCGGGCACGCGCTGCAGGAGGGAAGAGAGAGGGAGAGACAATGGGGACTGCACGGCGGCGTGTCGCAGACGTCGAGACACATCAATTGGCGCGAGGGGAAGGCACGAGGCGGTCGGGAGGCGCGGTGTCAACGGTCGGCGCTCTGGCAGGCGCTCCAGAGCGCGACTTTGGCCGGCATCCGCGGTTTTTCCGCGTCGCGCGCGTGTCCTTTTCTGTCTGGAAGCTACAGTGGAAGGGGGCAAAACCTGGAAAGAGCCTTGGATGCTCTGGGGTGCAGAGGGGAGAGAGGGAGGCTGTGAGAGAGAGAGAGGAAACTGTTGTCCAGAGAGGACAAACGTGATTCCCCCCTTCCTCCACATTGCTTCCTCGGGTAGGAAAGTGTCTAAGTGACAGAGGGGAGTGAGGAGGGGTTGTGGCAAAAAGATGAACTCAAGGAGATTAGTGAAAGTGGCAAAAATAGGCTTTTTAGCATTTTGCCAGAAGGTGTTTGATGGAGTTTTGGATAAGCTAATGACTTCCACTGGCCAAGATACTCCATGGGGTGAAATGTCACATATATTTAGGGCCTTCCACCCATTTAGAGCTTATTTGGATAAAGTTGCCAATGCAACTCTTGCAAACCCTAGAAATGGGCAGAAATGGATTTGTGTAGATCCAGTGGAGTAGATCACTTCTCCTTGATGTACCACTTGGTGTGGTAGCCTTATTTGGTCACATGATCAGGCTCACCAAAGTTGGGGTCTTGGAGAAAAAGTTGGTAGTGCAAAGTAGTTCAAACTTGAATCTGGTCAGAGAGGGTTTTGGGGCACTTTGACCAAGATTTCCTCTTCTCCAACCTGTGCCATGTGGTCCAGATGCATCATTAGACCAATGAAGCATGTCCACCAAGTTTGAGCATATTTGGACATACTTGGCAATGTAAAGTTGATCAAGCTTCAGAATGGACAGAAATAGTTTTGAGGGGTTTTGATGGTGTTATCTTGTTCTCCAAGTCATGATACTTGGCAAGATCATCTAATATGTCATATGTGACATGATAGAATTTTCCTGGAATTTTTGGAGAATATTTCCTTTGTAAATATTTCAAAAGCTTGAAATATCCAGAAATGGTTTTAGAGGGATTTGACCAATATTTTGAACATGACCAGGTGTTGAAACTCTTATATATGGACAATATATGTCCTATGAGTTTCCCTAAATTTTGTCAAATATTTTTGAAACAGTAAAGTAATTTTTCCCTATTAAAGACCATTTCTGGCCTTAAGAAAAAGCCTTTAAATAAAATAGTAAAACAACTTTTAAAATTATATTTTTGTGGTTCCTGGGCATCCTATGTCTAATAGGAGTCAAATATATTTTTGGAAAGATTTTTACTGCCCTTAATCAAGTACTTGCAGTGCAAACCTCAATTCAGGGGTTTTTGGAAAACTAATTTTAGAAAATACTTTCTGGCCAAATTATTTTTGTAAGAAAATTCCATATAGCACTATTCACATGGCATGGTCATTGGTCAGTAGCTTGGGGTAAGGAGATGAAATATAGAGGGTAGAGTAGTTGACTTCAAGAAGCACTTGAAAGA
The DNA here is from genome assembly GCF_002162155.2 of Triticum dicoccoides. NCBI lineage: Eukaryota > Viridiplantae > Streptophyta > Magnoliopsida > Poales > Poaceae > Triticum > Triticum dicoccoides. The sequence continues at coordinate 423,114,982 of NC_041393.1, read as the reverse complement.
AACACAGAGAGAAAACCAACTCCAAATAAAAGCCAAATAATGCAAAAAAAGTTTTTGTTGGTCCAAATTTTCATGCTGTAATAATGAAAATGAAATGTTACAAAATGCAGGGTGTGACAGACCTACCCCCCTTACAAGAATCTCGTCCCCGAGATTCCTAAACTAGGCTTAAAAGAGATACGGAAATTCGGATCTAAGGTAGTCTTCACGCTCCCAAGTTGCTTCTGCTTCGGTGTGATTGCTCCATTGGACCTTGAAGTACTTGATGGTGCGGCTTCGAGTGCGCCGTTCGGCCTCATCCAGAATGCAGATGGGCCGCTACGATAAGTCAAATCAGGTTGAAGATCAATGGCTTGGTGATTGACGTCCTTGTAGAGGTCGGGCTTGTCTGGAACTTGGAGACACTTCCGGAGTTGTGACACGTGGAACACGTTGTGCATATCAGAAAGTTCAGGTGGAAGTTCCAACTGGTAAGCCACTTCTCCTCGTCGCTCAGTGATCTTGAAGGGCCCAATGTATCTCGGAGCGAGCTTTCCTTTGACATGGAAGCGCTGGGCTCCTTTGAGAGGGGTGACCCGGAGATAGACATGGTCTCCAACTCGGAAGTTTATGTCTCTGCGACGTGAGTCCGCATAGCTCTTCTGCCTTGACTTGGCAGACTTCAGACGCTCTCGGACAAGCTGGACTTGCTCTTCTGCTTCACGAAGGATATCAGGCCCAAAGACAAGTCCTTCTCCGGCCTCCGACCAGTTGAGAGGTGTACGGCACTTCCGCCCATATAACACTTCAAATGGTGCCATCTGAAGGCTGGCCTGATAACTGTTGTTGTAAGAGAACTCGGCGAAAGGGAGGCAATCTTCCCACTTAGCTCCATAAGCTAAGACACAGGCTCGGAGCATGTCTTCGAGTATTTGATTCACTCGCTCGGTCTGACCTCCGGTTTGTGGGTGGAAAGCAGTGCTGAAGGACAACTTGGTCCCCATGGCCTCCTGGAATTTCTTCCAAAACCTTGAGGTGAACTGGGTTCCTCGGTCTGACACAATCTCCTTGGGAACACCATGAAGGCTCACAATTCGGTTGATGTAGAGACTGGCTAACTGGTTCCCCTTGTAGGTCGTCTTGACAGGAATGAAGTGGGCCACCTTGGTCAAATGGTCAACGATGACCCATATTGAGTCATGTCCCTTGCTTGACCTGGGTAAACCGGTGATGAAGTCCATCCCGACTTTGTCCCACTTCCATTCAGGCACCTTGAGGGGTTGGAGTAATCCAGCAGGTCGCTGATGCTCAGCTTTGACTCTCTGGCATACGTCACATTTTGCAACATAGGTGGCAATCTCCCTTTTCATCCCGTGCCACCAAAATCTTTCCTTCAGGTCTTGATACATCTTGGTGCCTCCAGGGTGAATGGAATATGGGCTGTCATGAGCTTCTTGCAAGATCAAGTTCTTGAGCTCAACTTTGTTGGGCACGCAGATGCGATTCCCAAACCACACAATTCCTTCCTCATCTTCTGAGAATCCTGAGGCTTTGCCTGCCTTGATCTTCCTCTTGATGCCTTCAATACTCTCATGCCCCTTCTGAGCTTTCTTGATATCACCCATCAAGGTAGGCTTAACTTCGAGGCTGGCCAAGAATCCTGGTGCAACCAGTTCCAACCCGAAGCTTTCAAGTTCTTCAGACAAGGCGGGTAGCTTGTGCTTTAGCATAGCATTCAAGGAGCAAGCCTTCCTGCTCAACGCATCTGCTACCACATTAGCCTTTCCAGGGTGGTATTGAACACTGAGGTCATAATCCTTTATCAACTCCAGCCATCTTCTCTGCCTCATGTTCAATTCCCTTTGAGTGAAAATATACTTCAGACTTTTGTGATCCGTGTATATCTCACATCGCTTGCCCAAGAGGTAATGTCGCCAAGTCTTCAGGGCATGAACCACTGCCGCTAGCTCAAGGTCATGAGTAGCGTAGTTCTCTTCGTGAGGTCGTAGTTGCCTTGAAAGGTAGGCCACGACTCTGCCTTCTTGCATCAGAACACCTCCCAGTCCGATTCTTGACGCATCACAATATATCACAAACTCCTTGTGTATATCTGGTGTGGCCAGAACTGGAGCGGTGGTTAGCCTCTTCTTCAGCTCCTGGAAGCTTTCTTCGCACTTCGGCGTCCATTCGAACTTCTTGTCCTTCTTCAAGAGCTGAGTCATGGGTCGGGCGATGCTTGAGAATCCTTCAACGAACTTGCGGTAATATCCCGCGAGTCCGAGGAAGCTTCTGACTTCCTTCACATTGCTCGGGGATTGCCATTCAGTCACGGCTTCAATCTTAGCAGGGTCGACTGACAATCCCTCTTCAGTTAGAACATGACCCAGAAATCCAACTTCACGCAGCCAGAATTCACACTTGCTGAACTTGGCATACAGTTGGTGCTCTCGGAGCTTGTCTAGGACCATCCTCAAGTGTTGCTCGTGCTCTTCTTCCGACTTCGAGAAGACAAGAATGTCATCAATGAAGACGACGACGAACTTGTCCAAATATTCCATGAAGACCTTATTCATGAGATACATGAAGTAAGCTGGGGCATTGGTCAACCCAAAGGACATGACCGTGCACTCATACAGGCCATATCTGGTTACGAATGCAGTCTTCGGAATATCTTGGGGTCTGATCTTCAGTTGGTAGTACCCAGATCTGAGGTCGATCTTGGAGAACACCTTGGCCCCATTGTTGATCAAACAGATCTTCAATCTTGGGAAGCGGGTACTTGTTCTTGATTGTAACCTCGTTGAGGGAGCGGTAGTCAATGCATAAGCGGATGGTACCGTCCTTCTTTGCCACAAACAGAACAAGTGATCCCCAAGGGGAGGCACTAGGGTGGATAAATCCCTTCCTCAACTGCTCTTCCAGCTGCTTCTTCAATTCTGCTAACTCCTCCGATCCCATTCTATAAGGCTTCTTATAGATGGGTCCTGCTCCGGGTATGAGCTCGATGATGAACTCAATGTCCCGATCAGGAGGCATTCCTGGTAGCTCATCAGGAAAAACATCGGGATACTCGCATACTACCGGCACTTGTTCCAATCCAACTTCAGTCAGACAGTTGACTGGTTGGCTTGAGCAGAAGAGGGGTTGGAGGCAAATTTGACTTCGACTCCTCGGTCATTGGTCATAGTGACCGTCCGGTTGGCGCAATCAATCAAGCCTTGGTGCTTGCTGAGCCAATTCATTCCCAAGATCACATCCAAGCCTTGTGATTTTAGGATGATAAGGTCTGCTAGGAAGTCTACCCCGTTAATGGTAATCCCGACTCCTTTACATCCTATCTTGGCTCTCATCTCTGCTCCGGGGGTTTGTACCACCATAGGGTTATTTAGGGGTGTAGGGGTCATGCCACTTTTTAATGCAAAACTTTGGGTGACAAAAGAATGCGTGGCTCCAGAATCAAACAAAACAGTTGCGGGTGCTGAATTGACAAGGAACGTACCCAGCACGACGTCCGGGTCTTCCTGGGCTTCTTCCACAGTGACATGGTTCACACGACCCCTGCCATTGTTGGGCAAGTTGCGGGGAGCTTGGTTCCTCGGTGGCATTCCACGGCCTTGTCCTGGGTTCTGCGCATTGGGGCGCGGGGCGTCGGGCTTCTTGTTGGGGCAATTCTTGGAGTAATGCCCTGGCTGTCCACATCCGAAACAAGTGACTTGGTTGGGGACGACGCCCTTGCCAGCATTGTTATTGGGGTTGTTGTAAGCTGGCCTGGGGTTGGCATACTGCTGAGGTGGATAGTTGGTGCGAGGTGCAGGAGCTCTTGGTTGCTGATAGGTTGGCTTGACCGGGGCTGGCTGCCACGGACGAGGCTTCTGGTTGCTGGAGCTACCCTTGCTGATCATCTTGCGCTTACAAGTGTCGTCCAAGGCACGTCGCTTGTCCTCAAGCATGAGTGCCTTGTTCACCAGATCAGGAAAGGTTGGGCAGTCACACACAACAAGCGAGTACTGCAGAGTCTGGTTAAGGCCTTCCATGAAGCGCTCCCGCTTGGCAGCATCAGTGCTGACATCCTCAGGGGCATACCTTGAGAGAACACTGAACTTCTGCATGTACTCCTTGACGGTGCTACTACCTTGCTTCAGGGCTCGGAACTCACGCTTCTTGATGGCCATGATTCCAGAGGGAATGTGGGCCTTGCGGAATTCTGTCTTGAAGGTGTCCCAAGTGATGTCTTGCTCAACATGCATAGCCTTGAATCCATCCCACCAAGCTCTGGCAGTCCCCCCGAGACAGTGGGCAGCATACGCCACTTTATCACGGTCCTCAGTGCATCCGACTAGTGCCAGCAGATCCTCAATGGTGCGGACCCAGTCGTCTGCATCCAGGGGTTCAGCAGTCTCGATGAAAGTGGGTGGTGCATGCTTCTTGAACTCCACCAGTGTGGAACGTCCATGGCCGTGCCCCGCCGGCTGGCGGTTGACAGCCTGAGCAATCATCTGGAGGGCTGCAGTGTTGGCTTGGCGCTCCTCTCGAAAGGCTTGGAGAAGCTGAGCCATATCCATGCTTGGAGGAGGTGGTGGTGGAGTCTGTCCTTGGGCTTGGTCCTGGCTGGCTCCGGCCTCAGCAGAACCTCCGGTTTCTTGCGGCTGGGTAGAGGTACCAGTACGTGTTACAACAGGCATCCTGTTGGAGCGGTCAAGGTCTCATGATTGGGAACAACAATGAGGGAAAGCAGTATAGATGGAATTCCTAGTAAGGGGGTGGTGTGACGCAAATTAAGTTAAACAAAGGCCAGAAGGTCCAAACTCATGCATTAAAACCAAATGGGGAATGTAGTCGTTTACAAGTTCCCGAAGGGAAAGTACGACTTCATCAAAGCAAGTTGAAAGCAAACACAACATAACATGGTTTCATAAGAACCATTACAAGGACTCGACTTCGCAAAAGGGGTACACGACCTATCCTACCATAGGCTACGAGCTAGCCTATCCTAGTCCTGAACGGAGTCTAAGTGGTGGAATGCTCGGTCGGGTATTCTGGCTCCTCTGGGTCTTCCTCCTCATCTTCATCTGTCTTGGTCTCCTCATCGCTTGAGGAAGCGGGGGAGTGAAGGAGCTGAACACGGCGCTGCTTTGTTGGTGGCGTCGTGAAGAGGTTGCGGTACTCCTTTGCCGTCATACGGCGTGGCTGAGGTGCTCCCTTGGCTGGTGCGACCTGTGGGGGTCGTCCGCCTCGATAAGCTACTGCGGGCTGTCCAGGGGGTGCTCCATCCTTCTTGATCCTGTCCGCCTTCATCTGAACTATGCGGAGGAGCTCCTTGGTCTCGCGGAGTTCCTTCCGAAGCTCCATCGGCTCCGAGGCCAGGTGCTGTGCCAGACTGTCGGCACACAAGCTGAAGTAGGTCTGGAAGCGGAGAGAAAGTCCCTCGTCCATGGGTGGTGCTGGTGCGCTGCTCTCGTCATCACCTTCCTTACGATAAGGCAGGTAACGAGTGGCTGGCTCTCTCGCCATCTCTGGCAGGAGATCCCGGAGGCGAGTCAGCGCCTTGAGGGCAGCAGTCTCCACGGCGAGAAGCAGTGTCGCCATCTGGGGTCCCTCAAAGAACTAGCTCGTCGGGGCGTCATTCGCCCTCACGACTACCTCCACGTGATACTCCTTCTTGGTGCTATCGACCCAGTGCTCGTGGTAGGAGAAGGTGGGGACTCGAGTGAACTGGCACTTCCTGAGGCTATCCTCAAGAAGCACGGGAAACCCAGTGGTCAGGAAGTCCTCGGGTACGGCGGCCATCTACAAAAAGTGGAAGGGGAAGGGTCAATAAAGGAACGTGACCTGTGTTTGGGATACTAACATAAAACATAGGTATATGGGTAATCTCGGGGATAGTCTCGCTCTAACTAACATCCATGCTAACTAAGGCTTCCTACAGTCAGGATGGCTCTGGTACCAGCTCTGTGGGGACCCCGACTCGCAAGTCGTGATCACCGAATGCACGTGTACAGTGATCCCAGAGATCAATGCTCACTGAACACACAGAAGCTGAATAACAAGAGTCTTACATCCATACATACCGTCTTACACAATTAGTGACCAACATGGTCAAGTCTTACATCGATAAAGCCTTAAGGGCTGAACATCAAATGAAACATAGCAGCGGAAATCGTCGTCGATAAGTAGAACCCATGCCATCTGCCTTAACCCTACAGGCATTCTGACTGGGAAACGTCCTAGTTCGCATGATCGTCTCCAAAGAACTCTTCTTCGAACTCCGGTTCTCCCATGCCTGGTCAATTAAATAACCAGTGGCAAGCCAATGAGTACTTTGAATGTACTCGCAAGCAACCCATGATTTGGTTCAAGGTACAGTAATGCATGACATAGGTAAAGTTTTGCATAAAGCTAGTTTTGAGTGCAGGACATGTTCAACATCCTATAAAGCATGCATCAAAAGAATTCAAGTAACCATAAGGACTGGTCACAGATATCAACATAAATAGAATGGGCACCGACCCATTCATCATAAACAGAGAGGGCACTAGCCCATCTCAATCGTGTCAAGTCCTCGGACTTGGTCCAAGACAACACCATCATCTCACACACACCGGGTTTGAAAACAAGTGGACGTAGCCCAAGAGCGGTTACCCAACTATCCTTGACCGTGGACACGGCTATTCGAATAGTTTTACACTCTGCAGAGGTTGCACACTTTACCCACTAGATCCGGGGAACTTCCGTGTTAATCCACGACCCGCGGTACCTCAAGTACCCGGGGTAAGCACCCGATCACTACCTTTCCCTAGGCGACACTAACATGGAGTCCACTCGATTGGCAGTAACCCCCGTGCCCAACATTTCACATAACATTTTCGTGGAGCCTTGCTCCCATATTCATCACATACCACTGGCACGGGGTACCAACGGTGTGTCCGGTGCCCCATAAAGATGGTCATGGCCGCCCTACCTGGCACGACCCCGTCCCAAGAGAGAGCACCAACTCTCCCCCGTCACTAGTAATGCGGGCTCCAAGCTAGTATTGGTCTAGGTACTCAACAATGCCCTTTCCCATATAAGGGTAGAGTGGTCGCGCATGTAAGGTTGGAATAACGGTCGCAACTCCGACCAATCCGTTTTGAAATCAACACACCCTTTGCTTGGCACACCACTTCGTCATCAAGTGGTCACCCATCTCATCATCTCCCTCGGGCATAAGTGGCACCCGACGGGGTTTTCAAAAGACTTTGAAAATATTTTGTCTCCATCACCATGCACAAACCCATCCCATTTGCGTAGCACCTACATTAGCATCCTATCTACTCCCACCGGCATAACCCTCATAAGAAGGTAGGGCCATGCACAATGCAAGTATCAACGAGGAAGTAATCGTGGCAACCAACCCACGTGGTTCACCATCTCATCATGATTCCGATGCATCAATAATAAAGAGCTAAAAATGACATGCATATAAAAAGGGGTATCATAGTCATGGTCAAAGGGCTGCTTGCCTTGGTTGGCTTGATCTTCAAAGTCTTCAGGCCCTGCTCCTCCTTCTTCCTCAGCGACCTCGTCAAATACGGGATCTAACGTCGCAAGAAAACAACGGGAAAATAAGACAATAATAAAAACAGAAAAGTCAAAGTGCTCACAAAAATGTCAACTTAATTTTGTAAAATACTAGGAGGAAGGCTAGGAAGGGGACAACTTTTGGTTTTGGTTCTGGAGCAGCAAAATAGGAGTTATGGATTTTTAAAGGCTTATTTAAATGCTGAAAATCACATTTAAATATTTACAGAGAAGAAAAGGTTGTTGGATTTGAATCAAAGTTGCACCATTAAATAGGTTGCAATATTCTAGGAATTTAGAATTTGGAATCAATTCATTTGGATTAATATTCTGTCCTGTGGAATATTTGGAAATAATACAGAAAAGGAAAAAGAAAAACGGCGCTGTGCCACTGGGCCAGAGAGGCCACAGCAGCAGCAGGCCCGGGGGGGGAAACCCAGCCCACGCGGCCGCCACGTCGAAGGCGTAAAGGCTGAATACGCCTTCGGCCGACGGCGGATCGGTGCGCGCGCGCGCGCATGTTTTAAACCTGACGGGTGGATCCCACCCGTCAGGGCGTGAGGCTGACTGGCCGGCCCCACGGCGGCCGTCGTCTACCTCCAGCCAGAGGCGACGGCGAGCTCGCCGGCGGCGATACAGGGCACGGGAAGGGGCGCGGAGGCTACCGTTGGACTCAGGAGCGAGTCGCGGTTCTGGTGGTGGTGGAGACGGTCGCCGGGGTGGCCTGCTTCGCCGGCGACGAGGTCCCGCGGCGGAGGTGCTTCGGGCGCCGGTGGCTCCGGCCGTTTCCGGCTGCAAAACAAGGGGGAAAGAGAGGGGAAAGCATCAGTGAGGCGAGGGGAGTCCAGTTCGAGAGAGAAAAGGGGCGGAGGAGGCCTGTACCCGCAGATCGACGGCGACCCGAGGCGGCGGAACTCGAGCTCGATCTCGAGCTCGGGCGGCTCTGGAGAGAAGTGGGTGGTTCCGGAGGTTGATTGGGTGTGTGGAGGAGCGACAGGGAGGAAGAGAGAGGCTCGGGGGCGCCTTATATAGGCTGGCCGCGGTTCACCGTAGGCGTGGCCTACGGGCGCCCGCGGGATCGGCTCTGGAGGCCGTTGGAGAGGGGTTGGAGCTGTCCACGGTGCTCGTGGGGATGGAGTAGGGCGCCAGGGAGAAGGAGAGAGAGCGGGGAGGGTTCTGGCGCCCGCGCGTGTGAGGCCGGCCATTGGCCGAGCCGGGCGGCGTCGGGCACGCACTGCAGGAGGGAAGAGAGAGGGAGAGACAATGGGGACTGCACGGCGGCGTGTCGCAGACGTCGAGACACATCAACTGGCGTGAGGGGAAGGCACGAGGTGGTCGGGAGGCGCGGTGTCAACGGTCGGCGCTCTGGCAGGCGCTCCAGAGCGCGACTTTGGCCGGCATCCGCGGTTTTTCCGCGTCGCGCGCGCGTCCTTTTCTGTCTGGAAGCTACAGTGGAAGGGGGCAAAACCTGGAAAGAGCCTTGGATGCTCTGGGGTGCAGAGGGGAGAGAGGGAGGCTGTGAGAGAGAGAGGAAACTGTTGTCCAGAGAGGACAAACGTGATTCCCCCCTTCCTCCACATTGCTTCCTCGGGTAGGAAAGTGTCTAAGTGACAGAGGGGAGTGAGGAGGGGTTGTGGCAAAAAGATGAACTCAAGGAGATTAGTGAAAGTGGCAAAAATAGGCTTTTTAGCATTTTGCCAGAAGGTGTTTGATGGAGTTTTGGATAAGCTAATGACTTCCACTGGCCAAGATACTCCATGGGGTGAAATGTCACATATATTTAGGGCCTTCCACCCATTTAGAGCTTATTTGGATAAAGTTGCCAATGCAACTCTTGCAAACCCTAGAAATGGGCAGAAATGGATTTGTGTAGATCCAGTGGAGTAGATCACTTCTCCTTGATGTACCACTTGGTGTGGTAGCCTTATTTGGTCACATGATCAGGCTCACCAAAGTTGGGGTCTTGGAGAAAAAGTTGGTAGTGCAAAGTAGTTCAAACTTGAATCTGGTCAGAGAGGGTTTTGGGGCACTTTGACCAAGATTTCCTCTTCTCCAACCTGTGCCATGTGGTCCAGATGCATCATTAGACCAATGAAGCATGTCCACCAAGTTTGAGCACATTTGGACATACTTGGCAATGTAAAGTTGATCAAGCTTCAGAATGGACAGAAATAGTTTTGAGGGGTTTTGATGGTGTTATCTTGTTCTCCAAGTCATGAGACTTGGCAAGATCATCTAATATGTCATATGTGACATGATAGAATTTTCCTGGAATTTTTGGAGAATATTTCCTTTGTAAATATTTCAAAAGCTTGAAATATCCAGAAAGGGTTTTAGAGGGATTTGACCAATATTTTGAACATGACCAGGTGTTGAAACTCTTATATATGGACAATATATGTCCTATGAGTTTCCCTAAATTTTGTCAAATATTTTTGAAACAGTAAAGTAATTTTTCCCTATTAAAGACCATTTCTTGCCTTAAGAAAAAGCCTTTAAATAAAATAGTAAAACAACTTTTAAAATTATATTTTTGTGGTTCCTGGGCATCCTATATCTAATAGGAGTCAAATATATTTTTGGAAAGATTTTTACTGCCCTTAATCAAGTACTTGCAGTGCAAACCTCAATTCAGGGGTTTTTGGAAAACTAATTTTAGAAAATACTTTCTGGCCAAATTATTTTTGTAAGAAAATTCCATATAGCACTATTCACATGGCATGGTCATTGGTCAGTAGCTTGGGGTAAGGAGATGAAATATAGAGGGTAGAGTAGTTGACTTCAAGAAGCACTTGAAAGAAACACAGAGAGAAAACCAACTCCAAATAAAAGCCAAATAATGCAAAAAAAGTTTTTGTTGGTCCAAATTTTCATGCTGTAATAATGAAAATGAAATGTTACAAAATGCAGGGTGTGACAATAAATATGATCATGTAGACTTGAACAGCAACATGTAGTCCCCAAGGGCCGGCTTAGTAAGATAATACTGAGCTGGGACTTTATATATACTTCATTAAAAATAATATCATATGATGTAACCCTCACCATGGGGCTCGAACCCACGTCCATAAGGTTAAGAGCTTTGTATTCTACCAACTGAGTAATGGACCTTTCAATATAATGGATTAAGACTTGTGTACCTTGAATTGTTGACAAGAGCAGTTGGTAGCCCCCGAGGGCCAACTCATTACAATGTGATGAGTCGGGTCTTCAATGAGGTGAGTAAAAATGACTTTGCATTAGCCCCCAAGTGCCATGGTGCATGCTGGCAGTGACAAGGGACTTGTATATTCGATGTAATCTCAATTTGAACAATGTAGCCCCCAAGTGTCAGGTCGTAAGCCTGCAGCGACTCGGGACTATTCCTCCATTGTAAAAATAAATCATGTCCATTAATAAAATAATAACTATTGCGCTGAAGCGACTTTGAAGACCTCCATCATAATATTAGCTATTGATAACCATAATAAGAATCCAGCCATGTTGGCTATTAAAGATTTGAATAATATAATCCGGTATGAAAACCTCAATCATTCAATATCATCCTGAAAATCCAGCCAGTTTTGGCTATTAAAGATTTGAATACCTCATCGGTTGACAAGTAAATCCAGAGTTTAAACATCTGGCGGCTCTTGGCCGATGACGACTTAATGCGCATTCATTGTAAGCCGGAATTTTTGTAACCCGGCGGCTTGTAGCCTTTGAGAAAATCAAGAATTGATAATCATTTTGAAGCATCAATTTTGATAATGAGCTTGAACTTAATCATTTATATATGTCATAGCTCTGTAAATCATGCAGAGAGTTTAAACAACATATGCCCTGGCGACTTAACATCAAAAGCCAGGGCGGGTAACCACCCAAATGTAGTCTTATCCTGCACACAAGTAGATCACAAGATCCCTATGATCCTTTGAATAATATCGCCGGTTTACCTGACCCGGACAGTGAAGTTTGATAACTCAACTCTGTAAGAGCCGGCACATATGATATTTGTGACAACTCAAATACTTGCGATTGTATAAAAACAGATAAAGTTCTTGAGGCTTCTGATTCGAATACGATCAGTAAACCGTTCCAAAGGGGTTAAGCTAAGATTCGAATACGATCATATAGCCCCCAGTGGCTTTGGCGATGCCGATCAAGAGGGTATCGACAGCTATGTTCTCTTTGGTTCGAATACGACCTATGTTTGAACAGGAAGCCCCCAAATGACCTTAAGAGTTGTTTAGCGACGCTGATTCGAATACGATCCACGTCGATTCCCAAAGGGGTTGAGCTATGATTCGGATACGATCAAGAAGCCCCCAAGTAGGTTCAGCAGTTTGCTAATCAAAAGGGTATCGACAGCTATGTTCTCTTTGGTTCAAATACGACCTATGTTTGAACAGGAAGCCCCCAAGTGACTATATAAATTTTGGCATCGCGCCAATCAAGAGGGTACCTGACAGCTATGCTCGATGAGCAGGAAGCCCCCAAGTGACCATAATAAGATAAGCCGTAAGGCAGGATACCCATGTTTGAACCGTGCATCTTGGCAGCGAGCTCTTTTTTGGCACCCTTTAATCTTTCTGAGAACTCGAACTTGCGAGAGATTAATTCTTTTTGAATCGGAAGTGTAAACCGGATTTGAAAGCTTCAAAACTTTGTGAGAGATAAATTTACCTTGAGCCGGATTTGAGAGCTTCAAAGCTTTGTGTAAATAAATTTCCCTTGAACCGGGTTTTAAACCGGATATTAAGAGCTTCAATGCTTTGTGAGAGATGTCTCTTTGAACCGGATTTTAAACCGGAATCCTTCTTTTTAAGCCGGAAATTTTCTGACGGCCTTTAAATTTTTCACCAATATAGCGGTAGCCTCCGGAACCGGGTTATCATTCCCTCCAATGACCCGGAGTTCCCGAGTCATGTCATTGTAGGCCCCGAGTCTTAAGACGACTCGAGAAGTTGTCTTGAGATTCTCCACATTTGACCGTGATATAAACCGGCACGAGTCATTCAACGTCTCAGTGATAAAACCTGTCCTGCACTGGAGAACTTGCAAGCCAGAGTAATTGCTCTTTTAAAGAAAGAAATATATAATATAAAATATACTAGATGAATTTCACCTGATGCATCAGGTCAGTAATTATCACCACGGAGTTGATGATCACCACGGCAAAGCTGAAAATAATCACGGGCGAGTCGGTCGCAGCAGCAGACAGATGAGTCGGCCGCGGCATTGTAAACCGATGCGGACAAGTAAGTTGTCCTCCTTGTTGTAAGCTGACGCGGACGCGAGAAACGGCCACGGTGTTGTAAGCCGGCGCGGTCGCGAGAGACAGCCACGGTGTTGTAAGCTAGTGCGGGAGTCTGTTGAGTAACAATGACCACCTGTGCCGAATGATGTTGGCGTTTCTCCATCTCCGTGGTATAGTACCATTTTGTAATGGATAATTCTCCTACGCACAAAAAATATTGCAGGACAGAGTAACTGTTCTCACACAATTTAATATGTGTTGATAAAATATATAGAACAGATAGCACCTGGTGATTTGTTCGGACGAACGTAGACGCTGGTGCTTGATAATGCATCATTGTGCTCTGCCTTTTTGCCAAAGAATTGATCTGATGTGTACTGTTGAAGATGAGTACTAGCTCTCTTGTCTTTGAGCGCCCAGCATGATTGAGGTTCGACGTGCTTTGCCTTTTTTATTACGGAAATGTTAACACCCACACGTGTGGGCGTTAGCCAACTCGCCCACACGCCTCCATCACCGTCCAGCGCCTTTTGCACGAATCTTGGCATAAAAAGGCTGATTTTATGTGCCACGTAGGACAACTCGTGTGTGTGGCATGTGGGGAAGTTCGCCCACACGCCTGTTTTCTCTCCGCAGCCAACGTTCGCCAGTCGGGGCGTGCGATGGAACTGCTGTCGTGCCCGCACGCCACGCACCACTCCTGTTCCCCATCTCCCACGACTGCCATTCTCCCACTCTCCCACACCCAAGCTGTCATTTGCCATGTTTTTGAAGGGTACATGGCAACTTCCCTATTTGTGATTGTAATCATATGGCAAGCTCTTTTTTTACCCGAACATGTTTATTGTTGCCACATCTGTTTTGTAGCGTTACATGGCAACTGTCTAGTGTTAGTAGGTGGCAACTCCTAAAGACACCACCGTCACCCACATGCCCGTCTCCTCTCCCACACACCAAAAGCCATAAGTTGCCATGTGTTTTGCAGGATACATGGCAACTGCCTAGCGTGCTTGTAAGCAGATGGCAAATCTCTTTTTACCCGCAACATGTTTTTTGCCATGTTTTTTAGTGCTACATGGCAACTATCCAGTGTTAGTAGGTGGCAACTCTTAAAGTTTTCCAAATCATGATAACTGTAGTTGTCCGACGTGGCAACAGCTGCAGTTGCCCAAAAATGGCATCCGACACTTGACCTAAGATGGCAACTGTAGTTGTCCGACATGGCAACTGTAGTTCAGCAACATGGCAACTGCAATTCAGCAACATGGCAACTGAAGAGGGTCCGGACCATGGCAATCGCGGCGGGACGCGTGGTTACTGACACGCGGGGCGTGTGGCTCGCAGGCGGGGAGGGGCGACGGCCGAGACGGGTCGTGCGGGCCGCGTGCTCGCTCGCCCGGACGTGCTCGTGCGGGGCGATCGCGCTGCACCGGACGTGCGGGCTGTGGCTGCGCGCGCCCGGACGCGGTCGTGCGGGCGGGTTCGTGTCCATGCCAGACGAGGCGTGCGGGCAGGTTCCTGCCCACACCACACGTGTGGCAGTTATCGGGACCCTTTTGAATCTGGTAGATCACTTCATATCCGAATTGAAGTATGCTGTCGCTGATGATTCAGCGATGTTGGACGTATATGACTGTGCTGCAGCTCTGTACACTGGGATTCGACCCCAGCACTTCCTGGATAGAGAGGATCAAAGTGCTAACCAGTGCGCTGGTGCCGCCTGTTCTATCTCTCAGTGCTGTTGTCCATGATGCTTGGGGATGATGGCGGCCATAACCTGGACGTCTCAGCGCAGCTGTGCGCCTCTACGTGGCGTGCCATCCGGCCGCTCGTTGTCGTCGTCCATACATCGCGGTCATGCTGCTTTCTCTCTTCTGCCGCACAGGTGGCCGTGGCCTCTGGATCTTGAAACAATCAAGACAATAGAAGCACTAGTGCCCACTGAAGTTGTACACACACACGTACTGGACCTTGGAGAAAGCAGTCAAAGCGTCGACCAACACTTAAGTTGTACGGAGTATACTCCACGTAGTATGCCAGGTCCGCGGGGCGCGGCGGCTCAACAGCAGTTCGGAGCTGGAGGTGAAGGCAGCGGTTTTGGCACAGGCGCGGTCGAGGCGGCTTGAGGTGCGTGGCGCCTGGAGAGGCGGTAGGCAGCCCGTCGGCCGGCGAGGTCAGCTTGCAGCGGAGCGGTAAACGGAAGGGAGAGGCGTGTTGACGGCTCACGGCGAGCCCGCGGCGGGTGGATTGGCAAGGCAACTTGACAGAGGCTCGCTGCTCACGGCGCGGCACAAAGGTTAGTGTCACGGTGACGGAGGCTCGAGGCGAGGTGGACGGGGCGTCGGCCAAAAACGGCAAAGCCGGCCCGATGCAGCGGCGGGTCTACATACAAGGCGGAGAGGCGGCGGCGCATCGGCGGTGGCTTAAGAGGCCTGTAAAGGTGGCGACCGGCGAAGGCGGCTCAGCCACTGAGGCGTGCTGGCGGAGGTTGGCGGCTTGATGAGAGGTCCACGCGGGCCGCAGCAGCAATAGCAGGTGTGAGGCCGACTTGGCAAGGTCGACCATGGAGGCGGCTGCTCAAGCGGCGGTTTGGCCGTGGAGCAGGCCGCAGCAACGGAAGGCCAAGCGGCGACTTAAAAGAAACGGCAGGTTCGAGACCATAGTGGCAGAGGTGACCTAGGCAGCCCGAGGCGGACGGCTCAACGGGCAAGGCCGGTGAAGTGCGCCGGCGACCGCGGAACCGAGGCGCGCTAGCGGAAGGCCAAGCGGCTCGTGGGTAGCAGTTTAGAACAGAGGCCGGGGTACGTCGGAGGCGGCTCCAAGCGTTTCAAGGCAAGGCCAAGTGCGGTGCGCGGAGCAGCAACGGGTAGCTTCACAGCGGCAGCGGTTTGGTGCAGCGGCAACAGTCACCTGACGGAAACCAGAGCCGCCCGTCCGCGGAGACTGCGGCGCAAAGGTAGATGACTCAGAAGCTGAGTCCGGGGCCAAAGAGACTCAGAACCGGGCCGTGAAGGCGTCTCATGATGGAGCGAAACCAAGGCGGCTTGGAAAATGAGGCGGCGGCGACTCGGGCCGTAGCGTCAGCGAACGGCTTCAGGCGAGGGTTCTACGGCGGCTGACCGGGCAAGGCAGAGCCGGCGTGCTGTTGCTTGAGACTCGGTCAACTGAACCATAACTTTCCAAGTAGCTATCCAGCAATTTCCTTATTAATCTTCCCAAACGATGCCCAATCCATAATCTGATTATGACTCGATTGGAGATTTGGCTTTGTACGTGCCTGGTGATCTGCACCCATCCGATTTGGTGAAACAACGCCGAACAAAACAGAGACCCCAATAATGTGATTTCCAGATCAAGATTTAACCCGCCGGAAAAAATAGGCCATAGTGAAAGATGACGGTGCAGGCGACTCTTGATTGGACCGCTCGCTTAGACCATCGGCGGTTTGAACAGATCATCGGCGGCGTACAGAACGCAAAACCCTAATTTCTTTAACCTCAATCTTGTGTGTCGCTCCGACTGCTTGACACGGAGACGATGTATATCCTTATGCGCTGGCTCTTTTTTCATCTAACACATCACGTGCTTCTCGATCCGAGAAAAGATCCCTCCAAGAACTCATCACCACCGTGCGCGAGCCCCACGGTGGGCGCCAACTATCGTGGAATTGTCACGTCAGATGTCCTTAGTGTCAGGACTTAGTCACGAGGCCAACGCATCTATGTGGTAGCTTGAGAGGGGTTGATCGGGTCGAGAGACACAACACGCAAGACGAGAATTTAGACAGCTTCGGACCACGGGAAACATCATCCGGAATAGCCCTACATGTTGTTTGAGGCTAGGTCTCATTATGCTCATGAGGGAGTCGCCGCATAAGCCGGCTCCCCCTTTGTGTCTAGCCCTAGATATTGTTTCTTGTTCCATTTTCCCTTTTGGGGAGCACTGCCCCTCCTTATATAAGTTAGAGGGGCGGGTTACATGTGGAGTCCAAATAGGATTAGGACTAGCCTATCTTCTACTACAAGCCGGATACAAGTCCGGGTTTTGATTCCTTGTAAGGGAGATATTCCTCATGCCTTTCCTCTTAAGCCGGCCTACCATAACATAAGCCGGCCTTCTGGGCCTTGAGCCTCCTGGGCCCCCGGGTCTTGTCGCTCCTCTGATCCGCTTGCCAGGTCAGCCATAAGTCGCCAGGATCGGGCAGGTCACTTAGTGTGTCGTCCAGTCAAGGCGGGTCATTAGTGAGTCGCCAGGTCCGGCCGGGTTATACTTCCGGCCGGGTTACACCTCGGGGTATATCCCCGACAACTCCTGTAATGGACGTCGTCGACGGACCCTGGCACCAGCGGGGGCGGCAGGACTTCGATTGATGGATTGACCACTTCTTCGACATGCACGAACACTCGATACAAGTACATCCCTAACGTGGTCCGCGGCGGCCTTGGTGGTGACGAATAGTACAACCCCGGTTCATGCACCGGTATCTCGACACCAATCACCTTCGGTATGGTGGACGGCTTCTTCATCCATGCCATAACCGTCAGAGCCCAGCTGTCTGGAGGAACAAACATACTTACGAGCTCACCTCCAAGGTCGTTAATAAGCTCGTTCATGGACTCGCTGTTCCAAGCACGTCGAGGCATGCTGTGGAAGGTAAGCTTTGTTAAAAACTCAAGCTCAGAGGGCACCGATTCCCATCCTGGGTGCCACCGATCAAAGCTCACTAGCACGCCATCGCAGAACAAACGTCAGGAAGATTTGAACACACGACTGCAGTCGAAAGTTGTTCGGAACCTGACGAAGAAATCAGCCGGTGGCGGACAGACTTCGACGAGCAAGTCACTTATTTGGATGCTGTGTGCAATGCCAAGAGCTTTGACAAGGTCGTCCGGCGAGACGGGAGGCCGATTGCCATTGATGGTTACCATCAGCACTTTGCCGGCAAACTAGTCGTCAAGCGCCGCCATGCCACTGTTGAGCGACAGCACGCAACGACCGAAGGCAGGACGGACCTCAGGATCTCCGGCTCGGAGATCCGCGTTGACCGGCGACATGATAGTGCGCTTGAGTACAGGGAGTACAGGAGGGGGATTTGGGGGAACTTGAGTAGGAATCGAGATTCCAGAGGTGGGGGAGGGGCGGGAGACTGGGGATGAAAAGGTAGCATGAATTTCGAGCATGCGCCAATATGCTCTCGGCGCGCAAGCGCACGAAAACACCGGTGGCGCCCACATGTCGGCCTAAGAGTCCTTATTCTTTCTTTTTTGGAGAGCCCGACCTTTTTTTTCAGGATCTTTTGAGAGCTCGGACCGAGAGTCATAATTGACCTGTTTGGCATTGCGTTACTACTCGGCCCATATTCAACGACACCTCACCGGCCCAAACATGTGTACATCATCGAAAAGACAGTGAGCTCAAATTATGTAACTTGAAAAAAGGAGATATACTCTGAACACTAGAGAATGGTGATGCCCTCATTTAGCCCACCAGTAGTTCGAGATAATAAACAGTTCGAAACAACGATATATACAACATTCAAACACTGACTAGTGACTACTACTGACATAAACAACAAGACATGATAGTTCATAAGAAGTCTTGCTACACCACCAAAACGTAACCATCTGCAGCGCTCAGACTCTCGTGATCCAGACGAGAATGACATTCTAAACAGAAGCAACTATTACATAGAAAGAGTGACATAGACGAGGATGACCAAATGACAAGGAATATGCATAACAAAAGAAAGAACTACCCATCCAGAACCAGCAGCAAAGAGAACAAAGTCATTCGAAGAGATGATCCAACACCATCATAATTTGCAGCCCCGCTTCAGTGACCAGTGATCCGGAGACACTAGTACTCCACCCTTTCGATGCAACAGCCCAATTACCTATCAACCTGAAGGCTTGAACCACATCACTGCCTGTCGTAATTGAGACATCCAAGGATCAAAGTTAATCCAGATGCCTTTGTCATTCTCACCTTCTTTTGGCTGTAGGCTGTATCGTTGACAATCAGGGGAGTATGCTCCCGAACTCCTAGGGCTCGCCGTGTAGACACAATTTTCCATAGCAAACAGAGCCTCTCTGCCATTAAGGTCCTTGCCAACGGTGATCTCCTGGTTAATCGGATAATTGAGTCTGAGAAACAGAGAGTGTGAACCAAGGCTGTTTACCTGCCTCCAACTAAGAAATCCTGAAGGCCCCAACAAGCTGGTATCCTGCTCATAGACATAACAGCCACTATCCGGATACTCACGTATTACACGGTGCTTGTATACAGTGGGTTTTTTACAATATAACTTTTCCGGCTCATGTGTCCAAATAATCATCAGTCTTTTGCCGTTGTCTGATCGAGCGAGGAACCAGTTGTGCTTCCCTGTTTTTGGCAAAGGTGGTGTTATTACAAAGGGCAGTAACTGTGGGGACACTGCATCATATCAAAAGGACAGACATTGTTAATGTAAGATCAACATTCTTCAGACTATGAGTAGGATAATGCAAGAAACAACATTGATATGTCCCTGTCGGAACTGGGAGGAAAATACAGGGAAATGTATACTAGGTCGAAAATATAGAAGTGCCATGCATGGTTATACTCATGTTATTCGCAATCGATTCTTCACAGGAAACTACCATGTCATGCATGTTATGTAATCATGTTCTGTCCTCACAAACAAATTCTTCAAGGTAACTAATAGACCATGCATTGTTATATACTCGTGTTCTGTGGGCAAAACTTTTGTGAGGATATTATTCTAGTCATTGATTGCTGAAGGGCGAATATAGGTATGTACACATGGTAAGCATTGAGGATTTCACTACTTCCAAATATAGAGTTCTCCATATGCACATTTACTTCCCTAATGTATGGTTAGATGAAACCAACAATGTGGTGCATGTTTCTACATAATGAAAATGAGGAAACTAACATGGCCATTGATACACACTCATATTTAGTAGTAGTATATAGATTACTGTAAAATAAGGATAATATCCATATATTCCTAACCGTTTGATTATTCAGGGTACAAATTGGCTGTAATGACATGGTCACAATCGCATGAATTAACTCATTCCAAATATAGCTGATTTACGGCGTCTCTAATATATTGCCATAGTTCTACTCAAATTCTGCTCAAACAGGGATATGCCAATCATCAAAAAAAGTTCAAACAGTGTCATGGGGTCATCATTAACATGAGACGAAAACAACTTACACACGCCGTCCCAGCAATACGTGGTGCCATCTGCTTTGTCGATCGCGTAGATGGTGCCATTGTGTTCAATAGCATCACAGAAGTGTGTATCAGCTTTGACGATGATCCACTGCGAGCCGAGTTGTCTCCAGCTAAAAAAGGCACCACCGTCAAGATAGGTGAGTCTGCGGTCGAACAAGGCAATTAGCTTGAAGTCTGCGTAATTCGCATGTCGTGTGGGTACTTGGCAGATTACAATCTTCTGCAAAACAAGGTCCGTCCAACTGACGTAGTAATCTAGATGACTTGGACCGCGATGGTAATACTCTATATAATCCAACGGAGGAAGGATAATCTCATGGGAGGTCTGGAAGTTCACGAGCACCAACATTTTACCGTCTTCTCTGAAGGCAGCCATTCAGTGGGAGTTCATGCCAACCCAGTACATACCTGCCAAGAAGTTTCAGGCGATGGTGATCGGATCGATGCCGAGGGAAATGATGTACGACGACACACTACATACCTGCAAAGATGTTTCAGCTAATGGAGATCGTATTGAAGTCGAGGGGCATCATGCATGCCTCCGTATCATGGTGAGCCAATCTCGCAAGACCAGATAGCAGCAAGCAGGGTGTCTTGAAAAGCTTAGGCCTCGCTTCGACTATGGCCGTGTGCATGTCCCTCGAGCATGCAGCCAGCCGTAGGGCGGTCAACATATCCATACACGAACAACAGAGGTAGAGGATGTCACTGGGAGATTGCTCCAATCGCGGCTCATATGGATGCTGCGCGGTTCGCGTTCGGCGATGGTGGAGTTTGGAAGGGGGCTTGATTTACTGGGGAGAAGGATGTCGGTGCTGGAGCGGCTAGCGAGGGAATAGTGGTACTGGGGGAGGCGAGTGAGGCGTCGGTACATGGGGGCACAGTGAGATGGAGACGGAGACGGAGACAGAGAAGGAGATGGAAATGGAGTGGTGCTATGGGAGCGGAGAGGGAGACGAGGCGAGGCGCCAATGTGATGTACAACGGCGGTGACAGACTGCACAGTGCACAGGGTGAGGCTGACTTTGGTAGCCCGAACACGCCGCCTCGCCTGGACTAGTGTTAGGCGCAGGGTGTTGTCACTTCACTATGAGGACCGGATGAATAGTATTTTGACCATCAAGTGTACCACAATTGTACTACTACTACTACTAGTAGTAGGAACATGAGTACTCCAGTATTGTATAGCGGAAATAGGTCTCCCATGCTAGCATGCCTGTTCACTTCATCGTTCAGGTATCATCCATATTGTTAGTAGAACCAAATTCTCGTGCATGCCCATTCAACGCCCTGCCGCGATGCATGCAGTGGTCGTTCTGGTGCATCAAGGACGGCATGCAGATCGTTCCACACTTGAGAAGAGAAAAATGGAAAGGTAGAATGCGGCAGCAGAGGAAGAGAACGCTGGCTAACGAGGCTGGGAGGGGATCGAGCAGGAAGTTAATGCTCCATGCCTAAAGGTTTTGGGAAAACCTGATTTTCATAAGGTGACTTATACTCACCAAAACGGAGGGAGTATTCCTTAACCAGAGAATGTTGTGTCTCCCACTCACGGGCTCAAAAAAAAGCTACGACACATTTTTTTATCTGTTTGCATAGGTCCCACCTATCAGGAAGGATGGACACATACACGAACATGTACGACTCCTCAGTCTACCCACATAGCCTTTTCGTTTAGCCTACCTAGCCGTCTAATCAACTGCCTGCACGCCACTTCTCCCATTTACTTCTCCATCGGGAACCGATTTGCCTCGGCTTCTTCACCTCCCCTTCGTCTTCATTTGCATCCAAACCCCACTTCATTCACATTGTTTTAACCTCTTTAAATAATCATCTACTACTTCAGTTAGACTAGCCATCTAATCCTAATTCTCCAAACCATAGCCCTCCGTTCCAGCGGTTCCAAATGGCGAAAGAGATCGAGATGCAGGTTTTTAGCGTCCAACATGTCCTCGTCAAAGGCTCGATGCGCATTGTTGCCACCGTCACCGTCCACCCAAGGGTTGTTCGGCAGTGGATCAACAATGTATCAAACTCCCTCAAAAAGGTAGAGACGAGGGTCATCTGTCTCGACGCAGAGTACACGGAGCGTGCCCCTGGGAAGATCCAGTGCACCGCCATCCTTCAGCTGTGCCTCGAAGATGATGTTTTGGTGTACCACATCATACACTCGCCCACCATACCAGGTGAGCTTCATGATTTCTTGTCTCAGGAGGACGTATAATTCTATGGGGCAGCCATCGAAGGGGACAAACAGAAGCTGGAGCCGTACAACCTTGATTTGAAAAGCATCGCTGACCTACAAACCAGAATCAAAAATCCTGTAGAAGATTGTGCTAAACAGACACCATCCCTATTTGACGTAGAAAATTTTGTGCTCGGTACAAATCTTCAGAAGGGTGACGAGACGGTGGCATTAAGGTCGTTTGGATGGGAGAATTATCCCTTGATGTACGAGCGGATAAAATATGCTGCCCTCGATGCCCGTGTGAGTTTCGAGATAGCTGCAAGGTCCAAAGAGCTTGTTGCGAAGCCGTCTCCCACAGAGAATGAGAACAAGAAGAAGAAGAAGAAGAACAAGAAGAAGAAGAAGAAGAAGAATAAAACACTGCACCAGCAGGAGGGCATTATGGATGGATGAACTATTTCCTCTCTTGTAAAAAAAATTATTCCCTCCCGGTGTATATTGATATAGATGGACTATTTCGATGGTGTGCATGTCTTTGGAATAGAGTAGTAGCGTGGGTCCGCTTGACTATAAGGAACTATTTATCCACATATATAGCTTTCTCTGCTACTCCTTCCAGTGATCGGTATACAGTGCATGTGTCCGTAGACATGACAGCTTGTCCATGGAAGTTCAACTACGGCGACCATCACGTTTCATCTCGCGATTCCCACAACGCCTCTCCAACCCACGGCACCACGCCCCCCGACGTGTGCCTCACCCCTCTCGGCCGCACTGCCCCTCTGCCTTTGTGTGCAGGACATGTGGGCCACCTAAAATGCGGCGAGCATCAAGTTTCTACCACAGCCACCCGCGATTCCCACGACACCGCTCGAATCCATGAAACCACACGTCCCCCGACCTGCGGCTCACCCCTCTTGGCCCCACTGCCCCTCTGCCTTCGGGAGCATTACATGTGGACCAGTCACCTATCGGGTCCACATGTTATTGACTCAAAGGTAGGTGTAGTAAGGCGCTGAAGCTTAGTCCCGACGGCCCTGAGAGGGAAATGTAACTCCTGCGCCAGGGCTTGTGGTGCTCCCGCAGCACGAACTCGTGCCAAACTCGAGATTTGTTTCTTTACTATACATGCACGCAACGATTTAATGGACATTGTAATCTCAACATGTGATGGGGAGCTCTAAATTTGAATTTGAAACTTATAAAACAAAAAGATTCAAAACAAATAAACTGGGAGAGAGGGAGTATATCGTAGGATGCGTCCCATACAAAATAAGTCCCCTGGTTTGTCACCGCAAAGATGCGGTTAGAAAGGAGCACATCGTCTTCCTACTCGTACGGCAACAAATCGGCCGCAGACAACATGGTACGCTTTTGACCGCCATGTGCAAGGTTCGTGCTATCTTTTATTCAATCTCACCATGGTTCCATCGTACCAATTCATGCGGTGGCCCGTTGCATGGCTGATCCCAATGTTGGACAAAGGTTCTACGGGAACGGTGTCACCGTTGTAAATGTTGTGCAAATTGATGTTGGTACCCTCTCGTACATATGCAAGTCAATCTCCACTCGCACCGAGCCTAGCCTGTGAAACAGTGGGCAGGGGGAGAATTAGGAAATGGACACAGAAGTAGTCTTTAGAATGCATTTACTACGTGATCAAACTCATCTTACCTGCTCATCGGAGGAAATCTGAGTGCCCCTCGACGTCGGCATCTCAAGGTGCGTCATCTTGCAACTACGGCCACGCTGCGCTGGAGAGACCCCCAAGGAAACATCCTCATGCGTTCCACGGAACATCAAGATGCATTTGTATGAGTAGTTTATCTTGTGAGAGAAAAGGATGAACGAGGGAAGGTCTCTAGAGATAGAGATGGACACTACTACTACCAATGTGCTGGCCCGTGCATTGCAATGGATCCAAACTAGTAGAATAATACTTGTTCACGTGCTTGAAATATAAAGACTCTAGTTTTGATATACATGTGTCAGCAGACACGACAGCTTGTCCATGGAAGTTGAACCACGACGACCATCATGTTTCTTGTTTCCACCACTGCCACACCCACACGCGATTCCCATGACGCCGCTCCAACCCACGGTACGATGTCCCATGCTGTGGACATGGATCCTCTGACGTGACTATCACTGCCTTGCCCTGCCTTTCCTTCGCTGATAGGTGGGACCCACGCTTATGGGTCCCACATGTCAGTGATAGAATGGTAGGATTGTTCGTGCCCTTCATCCCTCTCGGCCCCACAGCTCCTCTGCCTTTGTGTGCATGACATGCGGACCAGCTGAACTGCGGCGACCATCAACTTTCTACCACAGACACACCCGATTGGACGCGGTTTGCCTGCTCCGCTGCTCCGCTGCTGTGCTCCGATCCGTACTTCCGCACCATCAAATTTTCATCCAGCGGCTCTGACACATTTCGTCCCGCGCATCAATCCTCAGCTGGAGTACTTATGTACTACAGGTAGTACCCGCCGGTGTGGCCATCTACGCCTCGTAACGCCTCGACGCCCAGCTGTGGTACCCTCGCCACGGCCACGCCACCACCGGCCGGTTCATCTCGAACGAGTGAGTTGCAAACCACGCCACCACCATGAGAATGACACGTGGGCCAGCCGCATTTAAGGCCCACATGTCATTGACTCATAGGCCGGGCACTAAGCCACTGAAGTTCGGTCCCGTGGGCCCCGAGAGGAAAATGTAACTCATGCGGCAGGCCTTGTGGTGCTCCCGCAGTACGTGCTCATGCCAAAACTGGAATTTGTTTCTTACTACTACTAGTACTAGTAGGAAGGTACACGTGCATTGCACGCATGAGATTCTGGTGGTTTGTGCATTATGCTTCTACATGTGGAGTTTTCTGGATTCTAACATGTGGCAAAATTTGGTGGAATGTAAGGTTAGGCAAGTTGGATTAACTTAGGTGAGTGTTTGGTTCAAGCCACACCTTAGGCAAGCCACACTGGCCCCACATGACATACACACAAAAAATGTGGCAAGATTCCCTTAGGCTTGCCAACTTGTGGCAAAATTTGGTGGAATGTAAGGTTAGGCAAGTTTGATTAACTTAGGTGAGTGTTTGGTTCAAGCCACACCTTAGGCAAGCCACACTGGCCCCACATGACATACACACAAAAAATGTGGCAAGATTCCCTTAGGCTTGCCAACTTGTGGCTCTCATTTTGAAGTACTTATTAATAACTTTGCCTGAGCTTAGTTGTGGCAAAGTTAGTCATGAATTAAGTTCAACCATGGAGTCTTCTAGATTATACATGTGGCAGAATCTGGTGGATGATATCCAATGGCCAATAGTGCTCGGATTTGCCATCTTTGTACCGTCGGATTGGCTTCATCCAACGACCAACTTTCAAAGTTTTTCACACACTATATAGGGGGTATAGATATAGATGTGACGGTCCGTTGCAATGGATCCAAAGTATATCTATTTAGTGGAGTGCACTCTAAACACATTATCTATTTATTTTTCTCTAACCTTCCGTAGCCATGCAACCAAGCCACATAAGCTTCATGGGTGCCCCCCACATCATATTATTCATACTACGTTGATTGAAAAAAAGATAAATCACCCAAAACAAGATCTTCCCTTTTTTGTTCCTACGATGTTGTGCCGTGCACGTATCTACTAGTTGTATAGTGGTAGTACTAGTAATATAATAGTATTAGGAGTACAAACTTGGTAGGAGTGGTACTAATACGAAATGCTCCTACTCTATCAACAAGCCCCGTCTGACACAAAATTTCTTGGCTTCCGTGCTACAACTAGATCTTCCCCTTGTTTCTGTTTTCCAACCCGGCGGCGGGCGGGGTGTCGGTTTGCTCAACGGGCAGTCCCACATGAAAGTGAAAATGCTAGGATGTAGGCAAAACGCCTTCCCTAAGCTATGTGTCGTGCCGGACGGGCCGTGTTGTACTCCCGATTCCCGGGCGTGTGGGGGTGCGACGCGAACGTGGCAGGCCTTTTCCTTTTACTAGCAATGTGCCCGTGTGTTGCGACGGATCCAAAGTAGTAGAATACTAGTATTTGTTCACAAACTTGAAAGAAATCACTGTTGTTTTGATATACTCCTAATATATTACTCCCTTCGTACCTAAATATTTGTCTTTTATGAGATTTCAAATGGACTATCACATACGGATTATATAGACATATTCTAGTGTTTCTAGCAAGATGCTTGCGCGTTGCACAAAGTTGATGGAAAAGGTAAGCACAACTTATAAATTGACGGATGGAGTACTAGTTACAGTGATGCATATAATTAAGCAAAGGGATCGCACATGTCGGTATTGACTGGAACGAGAATGCAACAACACAATAAGAATTCAGGCCATGATGATGAGATCGCAGTGGTGGTTACAAAAGGCAAGAAGAAAGATGGATCCATGAACGTACTACCTCCTCCTCCTCAACTTAGTGCGCCGGGCCACCGTCCGGCGGCTAAGGAGCGGCGGCTTTTGTGGCGAGGTCGAGGTGCTTCTCAACAAAGGCAGCCAAGGCTTCCAGCAGGTTGAGGAAGGCCAACGTCATAGCATCCTCACTGGCCTTGTAGATACTTATGTACACGATTTTCTCATACACGTGGATGTGTAGGTCGACGAATTCTTGCAGGGCGAGGCACCTTGCGGCGAGCGCGACCTCCAGGTGGACATTCTTCATGGCGTCAGCGGGCAGTCGCAGGGCCACCAGTGCTTGAAAGAGGTTCCGGCCATGGAGGCCGATTAGGGTGGCAGGCAATGAGGAGCCTGGGCGCGCGGGCTGGAGGAGTACGGCGATGTCGTCCGCGAGCTTCTTGAGGACGGTGAACTTGTTGCTGGTGGCAACGATCATCTGGTCCAATTGAGAGTCGTAGTTGTCGTTGATGGCGGCCATCCACCAGCCGGTCTCCAACACCGTTTAGAGACGATCCTCGGCGCCATGCCGCAGGCTGGCATCGTGGACCATCTGGCCCAGCCGCTGGCCGCTGACGCGCATCGCCGCCATGGGTCTGGAGCGAGCTCTTTTGCGCTTAGTGTAGGTGCTTAGGCAAGTGCTTAGGTGCGTACGATGTGGTAGATGCATTGGAATGGAGGAGGGACGCCTTTATATGAGGGCAATGAGGGCAAACTACGTTGCATTCACATCGTGCAGCCTCTTTTCTCGGACCTCCTCCCATTACTTCCCTCATGCATTAATTGAAGGAGGATGCACTGGCCGTTCAACATATCGGGAACCGCTACTCCCTCCCTCGTCTTCATTAAAGGCGTATCGGGAACTGCGCCGCCCGCTGTCAAATCGAATACTCCCTCCGTCTAGGTGAGGCTGGTTGTAATGGGGAGTATCATATACTAGTATAATGCATATGATACTAGTGTATGATACTACCTCCCTAATGCATAGTATCATATATTGGTATCATGTAGTACTCTATTTGTTGCCATGCATGACACAAAGTAGCATAACATTTAATATGATACGGTATCATGATATGATACTACACCCTCTCTTTCTTCATTTAATGCTATGACACCTCATCAAAATTGCCTAGTTGGCATGCATGATACTAGCTATGATACTGCCATTATGACTGGCCTGAGTATTATAAGTCATCTTACGAAAACCAAATACTAGTAAGACTAGCCACCGTGGGAGTAACTTCAGCAGTAACATTGAGTCCAACTCAGCAAATTTGCTTATGTGGCACTGATTTAATGAGGAGACAGGTAGTTATAATAACTTAGCTAGTTACTGTAACATCATATGTCCCAATGCAATATGAGTCTATAACCTAATAAATGAAGCTTAGCATGTTACCACACTTATGTTACTACTACCTCTGTCCGGGTTTATTGGTCCCCATTGTATTTCGTGCCAAATTTTGACCATAGATTAAACTAAGAAAATGTTCACGCATGTCACTAAACATTATATTTTTCAAAACTATGTTCAAAGACGAATCCAATGAGATAATTTTTCTTGACATGCATTAACATTTTTTTAGTTAAATCTTTAGTCAAAATTTGGCACAAACTATAGAAGGGACCTATAAACCAGGACGGAGGTAGTACCCACTATGAAGGTAGTAACATAGTCTAGGGATATGTGTATGTTACTCACCATTGTGGCTAGTTAACACATAGGCTGGTGCATTAACTCTCACGTTGTTTCTTATTTTTTGACATAAATAGAGGAATCAACCAAGAAGAGATGTGGGGCTTGTATGCTTTTAATGACTTGAGACTATCAAACATGACATGCAGTGGTCAGTTCGTTGCAAAAGAACAAATACAACCCACGTCAGCACACACGCATCTTATAGCATCACATCCAATGGCTATAAAAGATGAATGAGACCAAATTATATCTCATCTAGATGAGTTCTAGCAAAACTGTATTAATAATACTTAGTACTCCTGCGCCATGTATCATATAAGTATCATGTAGTACTTTATTTATTGCCATGTATGACACATAGTTCACGAGCGCTCTCTATATGTACCACCTTTTTTTTAATTTCAAGTTTTGCTCCATGGCGCAATCCATCGATACTACTACTGTACAAAAGTGGAGTATATACATTTTTTAAAAGGCTAGAGGGCGGGGCAGTCTAGCTCGGTCGGTTTCACGAGAGGCGAGGGCCTTTGTGATTTGACGGCTCATTAATGCTGTCAAATCGAATAGTACTGCGCCGCCCGCTGCACGCCCGGCGCCTCCATTAAACCCCTCCGTTAAACCCGCATGCAAACCAAGAATCCTACTCCGGCCACACGTCCGTTCATGAGCGGGTCGGAATTAAACGCAACACCGGCCGAGCTCCTCCCGTCCGTCCTCAGTTTAAACGAGGCCAGACGCCGGCCAAGCTCCTACCGTCCGCCCTCTATTTACACGAGGCGGGACAGACAGCGGGCAAGAATCGCACCCCTCCGCCGCTACCCCATCTCCTCCTTCACCATTTTCTCCACCCTTCCGATGGCTTCCGATGAGCCGTTCTCCAGCATATTACCCGGCTGGGTGGCCTGCCGAGCCCTCCGGATACGGGCGAGGCCGCTCGGTGCTTCACCAACCTCGCTTGGCCCCAAGCAGGCGTGTGGTTCAGCAACTCGCCGCACCAGTTCAGCTCGATGAGGATTGGCGAGTTGCTCCACGCTGGCACGGCGGCGAGCACGCCGGTACGGGCGCCGTCACTGCCGCGTCGTACCAAGCCACCAGTGTCTGCGATGGCCGCGCCTCCCGTGTCTATGGGCGCGCCTCCCATGCTTGCGGCAGCGCCATGCAGGCAGAGACAAAAGCAGGGTGCGTGGAGAGCGACCAGTCGGTGGCCATCTTCTCCCTGTCCGCCGCCATCATCGAGGAGAAGTAGGACACAGGAGGCCGCCGCCACTTGGGACCCATGAATGCCACCGCCGAGGCGACGATCGCGGATTCAGGTGGTTTCTTTGCTACTTCGTCTCTTCCGAGGACCTTCGTCGACCCCGCAAGTGTCTGACGGACATGAGGAAGACAAAGGGATCCGCGGGCGGCCATTTAGAACTAAAATAAGTCTAGATATATCCATCTCTAGGACAAGTATTTCCGGACGGAGGGAGTATTAATTATACAAGAGAGCCGGATTGGCACCTCTTAGTCCATGTAAATGTAATGAAATCCATCATGTTTATATGAAGATCCGGCTTTTTTTATACGAAATCCTTCATGCTTATTTGAAATCAGTCCGTGTTTGCATGAATTTCATCTGGTTGGTTAGAGTTGTAAAAATGTATGCCGCTGGCATTTGATGTTGTCCTCCGCGGAAGTAAGCGGGAGGAAATTTGCCGGCTGCCATTGGAGATGCTCTTTATGCTGGAAATAATAGAGTGACATCCAATCCATTTGAGTTATTTTCCTGTATGATTGTCCCTCTATAAAAAGTTAATTGCATGTATAGTGTACACGTGACTTGTAGGGTGGCTACAACTTCGTACAGAAAGTTAAAAAGAAACAAGTCCATCCTTAATATTCTAAGTACTCTGTGGGTTCCACTGTTAGTACAGTAGCAAAAGAAGTATATATTAAATAAGTAGAGTAATATATAATATACAAATCTAAAGTTAAAAGACAGAATTCGAACTCATGTCATCGCGTTGCGAGCATCCAACCCTAACCAGCCCAGCACATTTTTGTTGTAGACCATGCTGGAGATATATATCCATGTCTACTCTTATATATACTCCATTCGTTCCTAAATATTTGTCTTTTTCAGATTTCAAATGGACTACCACATACGGATGTGTATGTAGACATATTTTAGAGTGTATATTCACTCATTTTGCTACGTATGTCTTTTCAGGAAGGGGTCAGATTTGTCCTTGATTTATTTATGAGGTATCCAGATGGCACTGCACCGCCAAGAAAAGAGGGTAACATCAAAATTATGGACTACTTTTTTGAGTATGTTGGCAAGGTCCGGTCATAGTCACTTGTTGAAATCTCTAAAAAGACAAATACTCCCTCCGTCCGGAAATACTTGTCATCAAAATGGATAAAAGGAAATGTATCTAGACGTATTTTAGTTTTAGATACATCTATTTTTATCCATTTTGATGACAAGTATTTTCGGACGGTGGGAGTAGAAAACAGAGTTGGTGTTGCTGGTGTGCGTGCCATCCTGCAATATAGGCCGTCGGATTTATATCTAACGGATAGGAAAGAAACTATGGAAATTTTGCAAAAATAGACCCACACGTCTCTCCACGTTCGCAAATAAGGCCTTTCCTCGTTCAGCCTTTTCTCTCACAAGATAAACTACTCATACAAATGCATCTTGATGTTCCATGCAACACACGGGCAGCTAGCTAATTTCTTTTAAAGTAGTTGCTGCGATAATTGGGTTGAAGTGATATGTTTTATGTCTGCCCCGAATGATTTCAGATTCACTAGTACTCCCTCCGTTCCAAAATATATGACCCAACTTTATACTAAAGTTAGTACAAAGTTGAGTCATCTATTTTGGAACGGAGGGAGTAGTAACAAAGAAAAGGTTGCCTTGTTAATTAACAGAAAACAGGGTGAAAACTATCACATGAGGCCGGTAAAAACAAAGCACACTGGGTTCAGCATCATCGTCACTACAGTTGTGCTCGCGCGAGAAGTCTACATATCGAGGGGGCTACCAAGCGAGGCACCGAGACACAATGTTTGAGAGAGAAACCAATTGATAGATTATGATCAGATCGAGTTGTCACCCTTCTGCTGTCATT
>NC_041393.1:423035379-423083226 GCF_002162155.2 Triticum dicoccoides | reverse complement strand
TGTGTTTGAGAGAGAATCCACTCGATAGATTAGTATCAAGATCGAGGTGTCACCCTACTCCTTCGGTGCTCGGTAGTGTGTGTGTGTGTGTGTATGATTGAGAGAGAAGCCAGTCGATAGATTAGTATCAAGATTGAGGTGTCACCCTACTCCTTCGGTGTTGGGAAGTGTGTGTGTGGGGGGGGGGAGGGGGCAGTGACACTCACATATCTCTACTCTTATAAAAAAACAGAGTTGGTGATGATGGTGTTCCTGCCATCCTGCAATATAGGCCATCCGATTTATATCCGACGGACATGAAGGAAAATATGGCGATTTTGCAAAAAGATACCCACACCCCTCTCCGCATTTGCAAATAAGGCATTCCCTCGTTCATCCTTTTCCCCCACAAGATAAACTTCTCATACAAATGCATCTTGATGTTCCGTGCAACGCACATGGGCATCTTGCTAGTAGGGAGAAGGAGTTTGTGTGACACATATCTAGCTATATTAAGGGATAGGTAGATAGCATATGTGTGAGAGACACTATTATACTTTGAGACATTAGTGGTTGTGGGTGGGCGGAATTAAAGGGGTGGGCGTGTTAGACATAGAGAGCGTGTGTGTTTCTGTGTGAGAGACTTGTAGGACGGGGTAGCAAGACGAATTTAACCCTGACAGAGGGAGAGAAATACACGAAGTGCGCGTGTGTGATTCCGATGCCCACAGGGAAATGAGATATGTATGCGTGTGAGAGAGATTGCACAATTCATTCACGTATCACTATCTAGCGACCGTGGACGTGCATCGCTTGAACATAAGTCAATATCTACTTCGTATCGTGGCCAAAGGTACAATATTGATTCAACGCTATAAAGATTGGACACTCACATATCACATTTTTTTATTTAAATAAACCTTTTTCAGTTGTGCATGCCAAAGTTACAGTGATGTTTCTTCAAACAACCAATGTAGCTATCATGCACATGCACCATTGTTTCTCTTGCATTCAAATTCATTAGTCTTGGATGATTTAAGTTTCTATTTTGAAGTAATATATATGTAATATTCATATATGAATTCAACGGGTACGCAATTTATGAAATGGAGGCTATGTAATCATATGAGGTAACAGTTTTAAGTAGCTAACTACAATATCCATTTCTTTTTGTGCGCCTCTACACTAACACGTCAATGCATTATGTTTAAAGTAAATAACCAATGGCACTAAATTATCTATTTACACGAGAAATACATAGGCTAAGCGTTTGATCCTTTTTTGTGAACGCGCCACTACACCCGTACGATTGGTCGCGCCCGTGTGAACGTCCAAGTTATCGGCGCATCATCCCGAGTTATTGTCTTTTTTTCTGGGGTGGACTTCACACCAATTATTAACTGCTGACGCGTGCCCCCTGTACATAGTCTAGCATGACCTTCCCGCTAGCACGGTCCAAAATTAGTTGAAACTGGATACGAACGATCCCGCGGGCGGCAAAATCTCCCGCCTCCTTCTAAAATTTCCGCCACCTTAGTCTTTAGCATTCGAAATCCCCCTTTTGTCCTTGGTGCACGGAGACCAACAGTTACAATACCACCCTCATCTACATGATAGGTCGGGCTGCTTTGGTAACTTCCGGTTCCCCCCACTACACGCCACCCCCATTTCCTCTATCCCCTCCCGCAAAAACGACTAACTCCACAGCACCAGAGCATCTTACATCACGCCGTCCGTACTTCATCGCCCTTTCTCCCCTTCCCTCTCGAAACCCTAGACTGCTCATCCACCGGCGTACCATAGCCCATTCACTGCCAGCGGCATCCACCTTGCTGTATCTGCTTCTGCGGCCACATCTACCCCTCCCACCTCCCCTAGAAACAAGTAGACTGCTCATCCACCACTGTACCACAACCCATTCAGTGCCGGCCTTGTCCACGGTGCCGGATCTGCTTTGCCGGTACTCTCGTCAACCGCTGCGCATCTGCAGCGGCTCATTCGTACTCCCCACTGGAGACGCTTCGTCCACACCCCCCGGAGCCGCCCCACCGATGCCCCCGTCGACGGCCTCTGATCCTCTTCGCCGACACCTTCCTCAACCCTACCAGAGGCGCTTCGCCGACACCTTCCTCAGCCCTACCGGAGCCGCTTCATCGATACCAGCGTCAACCCTACCGGAGTAGCTTCGCCTATACCATTCTCAACCCTACCGGGGCCGCTTTGCCAACTCACAAGTCCACGGCCTCAGATCCGCTTCCTCGCACCCTCATCCAACCTACCGGAGCAGCTTCTGACGCCCCGTCTGAGGCCGCATATCCGCATCGTCCACACCACCCTTAACCGAACCACCGGAGCAGCTTCTGACACCCCGTCCATGGCCGCAGACCCGCATCGTCGACACCATCCTTAACCCAACCACCGGAGCAGCTTCTGACGCCCCGTCCACGACAACAGATCCGTGTCGTCGACACCATCCTTAACCCAACCACTAGAGCAGCTTCACCTACACCCTCGTCCACGGCCACAGATCCGCTTCGCCCACACCGTAGTCCACCCTACCGGAGCCGCTCCACAAACACCCTACTCGACGGTTCTAGATCTCCTTACCGGATCCCGACAGCCAGCGCAGCGTCATCACCCTCAACGTTTCTAACCTGATTCCCACCGTCTGGAGAGATGCCAAGCACCCGCCACGGCCTAGGTACTTGTCACCTTTAAACCCGTCCAGCATCACCTGCCCGATGTACTTCAAATATACTAACCGGTCGCTGTTACCTGTTATGCAGCTG
Source organism: Triticum dicoccoides (assembly GCF_002162155.2). Lineage (NCBI taxonomy): Eukaryota > Viridiplantae > Streptophyta > Magnoliopsida > Poales > Poaceae > Triticum > Triticum dicoccoides. The sequence continues at coordinate 423,080,458 of NC_041393.1, read as the reverse complement.
GCAAAAACTACAAGGACGATGTTTCTTCTGGATCTAACACATTGGCCAACCAAGATCCTGGACTGAGGCATTGCTATGATCTTGTAAGCGCGTCTCTCTCTCTTGTATTGTTCTATGCCTGCCAGCGTGCTTTGCTAGGATTTACGACCAATAATCCCTTTGTGTAGACAATGATTTCTACTACTGGCTGCTAAATTAGATAGGTAGATGTCATACATGATACTACCTCGTACCTCCGTTCCTAAATATAAGTCTTTCTAGAGATTCCACTATAGGCTACATACGGAGAAAAATGAGTGAATCTACACTCGAAAATGCATCTATATACATCTGTATGTGGTCCATACTGGAATATCTACAAATGCATATATTTAGGAACAGGGGCAGTACATTACACAAAATCGTAGGTGGCATGTAGGAATTCCAGTGCAATACATTAGGCTCCCTTAGAGTGCCTGCCAGTCCAGCATACAGAGTCATGGCTAGTTTATGGTACGCACACAATCGTTAATTGGTGGTTTAAATATGCGCAAGGGATATGCAATGTAGTATCATGTAGAGATGTCCGAAATTAGCCGTGTCAACTTGCAGATAGGGTTACACAATGAAAAAGTACAAGATGTATGTGGCAATTTCATGGAACATCGCAAAATAAGGGGAGGCAACGATGAGCCTATACAGTGTGCTATGGTACGTCACTCCTACATTGCAATCAACGTGACATGTTATTTGTATGCCAGTTCTATTAGCCAAGTTTCTTAGGGACAATTATTACGAGATATCCTAAGAAAATAAGCACCTGTGAATATAAGCTCCATGTAATACGCCAACCAGTTCTTTTCATTGCGTTTTCAGCTTATCTTTGGTATGATCAGTGGAAAGTCTAGATTGCATTATATATATTTTTTTCATTTTGCTGCACATATGGAAATTAATTTGACTTGCAAACATCACAAATTGAACCCAGTGCAGTAATTAATATGATAGGAAAATAGACCATCACTATTTGCTCAAAATGCAAATACAAAGATACCATCTACTTGGCACAATCTACTTTGGTCAATGTTTTCCATAGAGATCCCATTGCCTAATTTAAACGAAGAATGCATGACCCACATTTAAATGAAGAATAATTATTTGTTGAAATTCGATGGTCCAAGTGGCTGGTTATTATCATATAGCAGAACCACCTGAAAGCATCATATAGCAGCAGCAGTAGCTCATAGCAACTCATCATACAATAGCAGCAGTCTGCAATTCATCATATACCAGCAGTAGCTCATAGCAATTCATCATATAGCAGCAGCAGGAGCAACTCATAGCAATTCATCATATAGCAGCAGCAGGAGCAACTTGTAGCAACTCATCATATAGCAGCAGCAGCTCATAGCAACTCATGATACTGCAGCAGCAGTTTGCAATTCATCATATACCAGCAGCATCTCATAGCAATTCATCATATAGCAGCAGCAGGAGCAGCTCATAGCAATTCATCATATAGCAGCAGCAGGAGCAGCTTGTAGCAACTCATCATATAGCAGCAGCAGCTCATAGCAATTCATCATATAGCAGCAGCAGCTCATAGCAACTCATCATACAGCAGCAGCAGCTCATAGCAATCCATCATATAGCAGCAGCAGGAGCAGCTCATAGCAATGCATCATATAGCAGCAGCAGAAGCAGCTCATAGCAATTCATCGTATAGTGGATCAGAATGAAAATTTGGCAAAAAAAATCAGAGGAGATCCTCACCTTGTTGGATGAGCTCATCCTTCAACAGCACCTCAAGGCCATGGCCTGGGAGGAGGGGAGGGGGAACAAGGTGCCTTCTGCCGCAGTGTGGCATCAGCCGTAGTTGTGCAGCGCCCGCTGGAGTAGTGGGTTGGACGAACCATAGTGGAGCAGCTGCTGGAAACCATGAGAATGAGGGGCGGTGCCAGAGGGAGGAGCAGCCAGGGAGATTTTCCCCTACCCGCCGGCCATGTAGCCTAGCTGGACATAGCATCGTCGAGGACCAGGCTAGATGGGACCAGTGGCGACGGCTCGCTGGAGGAACCCTAGTGCTGCAGGCAGGGGATCGAGGTAGAGGGAAAGGGGAGAGGAGATGCAAGCGGGCAGGGCAATGAATGCTTGCGTGTTTGTTTTTACTTGAGGGTCAGGTGTGACACAGGCGTCAGTAGTTGCATTTTGAGTGTAATATAGGCAGACAACAGAGTCATTTCACTATTCCCCTTCCCTTCAATTTTTAGTGAGGTTCTACCCGAAACACCCCCCTCCAAAGCGAAATTAGTTAAGCCCAAGCCCATAACTCAAAATGACTTCTTTACATCTTTTATGGCTTATTTTGACAATATACCCTGAAAAGGCGGAATCGAACTGGCCCTTAACCTGCAATTCAATTGTGCGTGCAATGATGAATCACTCCTGCCTGCTATCTGTACGTTTAGGCATCATCATAGATGGCATAACCTAATACATGTGCATTCCATTGTAGAATCTGGAATATGCAATGTTTATGTTAGTTCATACATTGCACATGATGTTTAAATGCCCCTTAAATCTGGTCAGTCAAGTGATGGTCTTTAAGCCTCCTTCTTTGCTTCTTTTCTTGATATGTAAGATTTGCTCACACATCTGTTCAATTGCTTGTTTGCATCAGCCAACCATACTAGGACTGTTTGCTTTGATTACTTGCTGTTCTTGACCTAACACTCTAACAGAGCTTGTCAATGATTTAAACACTAAGGGCTGCTGTAGTGGGGCCTTGTCTAACTCATTGGTGAATAAAGGTTTGGCTGTACACTACAGTAGGCTCTCCAAGAGTACCTGGAGATCCAGTTCGAAAGTATGTCTAGCTTTTACATAGTGCAGACATAGTAAATGCTCATTTCATTGTGTGCAAGTGCAAGAGATGTGGCATGTTTCATTATGTGGTGTTGTTTTGTTATAATATCATCCTTTTGTGTTCACAGACTGGAAAGTATGCATATTTATCTTCCAAGGAGACGAGTAACTAGTTTGTGTCACCTTGCAGAGGGGGTGCAATGAAGATAAGATTGAGGATTTCCAAGTACAAGATGTTAGGAAGGAGCCTTGCAAGAGAAGTAGGAGCTACGCTGAGCCTCTTCAACCTGCTAAGGTAAGTCATTGTATGCAACTCAACAGTTCAATTCCTTGTTTGTTTCAGGCATAGTTAATTTTCTCTTTTCAATTGCTTTATTTGTCCTCACTTAATGAGATGCCCAAATAATTGTGCCTGATGTTCGGTATTTATATCACTATTAGTTTACATAATTAAAGGCCTTACCATTTAATTACTCTGCTGAAGTGTGCCTGAAGCTTTGAAGTCCATTAACCAACTATTATTGCATGAGGCTCACAATCTAGTTCATACTATGCTAATGATTGCATAGTTTTGCCTGCTGTAGTATGTTTGTATGAAACCCTCTGCTGTTCATTATGCTCCCTAAGACTTTAATTGAGGTACAGAATGGCCAACTGCTTGCTTACTTATACGCAACGTGCTTTATAAATTTGTAACTTGTCTGTGTTTTCGATTGGGCACCAACATCATGCTCCTCTGGTGAGCTAAGACTATCTTTTTTATAATTTTTAAAATATCACCTACTTATGCTTCATGACGTGTAACATTTTTTTGTGAAAGTGACGTGTAACATTATTGTTAGTCTTGTTTTGCCATGTAGTACAAAATAGTGTCTTGTTCGCTTCACTGTTGTAACTATATTTTTACCCTAGTCATGTGTACTTACAGAAACATTTCAGGATGAAGTGACATCAACACAAAAATCTGCGAGCAGTGCGGCATGGCCGTTACCAAATGATTATGGATTGGAATTGTAATGTGCTGATGTTCTCGAGCATCAACTAGAGGTGGCAAGACAACGTGTACATGATTGTGAACGTATGATCAACAAGTTGAGACTGGACATGCAGGTATTAGATGCAGGAGTCAAAAAAATGAAACAAGACACCGAGGTAACCATGAAGGAATTGGAGATTTTGCAGACTGAAATTTGTGCTATCTGAATCCGGCCAATCCGATTTTCTGAAGAGATTATAGTTCAAATGGAGTTAAGTTGATGCGCGTCCATGATGTATGCGCCGTATTTGCCCAGTGTGTAATTTGCTGTTTGTGTATACTTTATTATCACCTGTGCTGTCGTGGATTTGTCACGGCAGATGTCCTAGTGAAAGGACTTAGTCGTGGAGCCATCGCTACGGGTTTACTTGAAGGGGTTAAAGCGGACACAAAAACACGAGGGTTTTATACTAGTTCGGCCCCTTCGATGAAGGTAAAAGCCTACGTCTAGTTGTGATGGAATTGATGTGGTCTCGATGGCTAGGGAGCAAACAAGCTTCGCCTAGGCTCGAGTTGTGGTTGTCTGTCTTAAACCGCCGCCGGGTCGTCCCCTTATATATACGGGTGACGCCCGTCAGTCCATAGAGTCCCAACCGGTTCATACTCGTATCCCGGTTGGTATCTCTCTATTCCTAACTTACAATACAAGTTATACATCAGGTCGGATTACGGCTACAGGTTCTAAACCGACTATAGGCCTTGGGCCTTCATCTGCTTATACCACTAATGAAGTTAACCCGGCCCAAGTAGGCCGGTTCACGCCCAGTGGTAATATCCCCAACATTAGGCCCCAGATTGATTTGAACTGGTTCATGTCAATCCTTCACAAAATCTTTGTCTTGGATATCTTCTGGTAATTGGTAAACCGCCATGTCGTCATCATTTCTGGTTGCTGTAAACCGGCATGACATCATCATGAAATTTATCATTTATAACGCCCTCCTTTAACAATAGCTCCTGGATCCGCGCGCTTGACCTAACTCTGCTGCCTTATAAATAAGACCGAAGGGTCATCTCCTTTCTTTTCCCCTCGTCTCTTCTTATTCGTCTTCCTCGCGTCGCCAGCCTCGGAGCTCCGCCGCCGCCGTCGACCTCTGCTTCGTCTTGGGCCGCTGCATCAACCTGAACACACCAGAGCATTGCGGTATCCTTCCGCATCATCTCCGTTTCCAGTGAGCTTTCTCCTCTTCTTGACCTAGATCTGTTCTTAGGGTTCCATGCTCGTGCTGTGTTCGTCACTTGCTCATACTTGTACTTCAACTCTGAATGAATCTGTGAACCCCCGCTATGTTCAGTAGTAATCTTTAAACATCCGCCTGTAATTTCTCATCTAAGTCCATAGATCTCACGCATATACCTGCTCAATGGTTCACTTCCATTCTGCCTTATTCTTCGGAATATTTCTGTTTTTTTGCGCTTGATGTAGATCCGCGGCTGTAATAGGATCTTGTGAAACCTGTTTCTATATACTTAGCTGTTCACAACTTAAATTGCTTCCGATGCTTAGGTCAGGCGGTTTAACTTTACCATAGATAAAAATTTCTAAACCGGTATATACCATTAGTCCCCTGGTTGAACCGCCAGAATCCTTATGATGCCGAATTGTAGAAGACCGGTTTATTGGTATTGTCTCCGGTTTACCATTGCTTAATCAAGACCTTCTTTTATCCAACATATTCTTGAACCGGATCACCTATTTCTTGTAGATCTCACCATGGCCAAACAAGTATACGAGTGCAATTGGGTTCCCTCTCGCGTCACTGAATCTCAGTTGGATGATCTAGTCCTGATCGGCGCTTTAGATAACAAGGATACGATCCACTGGAGGGTTCCTGGAAATGAATGTCCTCCCACACCTCAAGAGGGAGAGGTTGTGGTCTTTGCAGATCACTTGGCCCGGGGCTTCAAACCGCCCGGTTCTAAGTTTTACCGGGATGTGTTAGCCAACTTTCAGCTCCGTCCACGGGATATTGGCCCCAATTCCGTCACCAATCTATGTCACTTTCAAGTACTCTCTGAGGTATACCTTCAAGAGGAGCCTTCAGTCGAGTTGTTTAGAGACCTCTTCCATTTAAACCGTCGCACTGAATTTACCGACAGCCCCAATACTGAATTGGGCGGTATGGCCATTCAGAAGAGGAAAGAAATCACTTATCCCCATGTCAAACTCCATACTCACCCCAAGGAGTGGAATGCAACTTGGTTTTACTGCAAGGATACCTCCCCTGAGAATGAAAATCCCTTGCCTGGATTCCATCCGGAACGGCTCAGCAACACTCACCCTTTTCCACAAAGACTAAGCGCCAAGGAGAGAATTAAATATGCTCCGCAACTGTCCAAGCTCCGAGCCTTTATGGCCAACGGTTTAACGGGAATAGACCTTGCACGCTGTTGGATATCATGGAGCATACTGCCTCTGAGCCGGCGCCCCGCTTTGATGTGCAAGTATACTGGCAGCGTCGATGACCCACTCCGACACATTAAAATCCAACTCTCCGACGATGAAGTCACAGATTCTGTAAAGAAGATGTTGAATGAACCGGAGCACCTCTATGCTCAAACCGGTCTGCTTCCTTACTGCACCACCAACAAACCGCCAGCGGTAAGATTTTAGTTGCTCTATTGTTGAACCTGTTACTGCTTTATCTATCTGACATTTAATTACTGCCAATCCAGGGTGATAATCCGTTTTGGAGCAAGAAGCTTCCACAAGATAAAACAGAGAAGGCAGGGCGGTCAACCCGGCCCAAGACCAAGGTTATTAAGAAACCAGCTCACAAGAGAAAAACCACCGCTTCATCTGATCCAGCTATTGATGATGATGTGGGTAACCCGGACCTTGAGGTAGAACTTGATTCACTGGGCTTACTTTTTACACGCCTTATTGATGATGATGCTTGTCAGGACGACGCTGAAGCCAGCCATGTGGAATTCGCTGAGGTAACTATTCTCTCTTCCGATTCAGAAATCTTGCCTTTGCCAAAATTTCGCCAGGCAAACCGGAAAGTTAAATTTTCTCATCCTCTTGCTTATTTGGATCCCAAATTTCTTATGAAGACTCAGCAACATGAAGCTCGCCGCACAACCCGGCACAGTGGCCAGGTAGTTACCTCCACCGGTTTACCAAACAGTCCGGTTCGAAAACGCCGCTCCGAGGTCTCCGACCTTTTTATTGATTTAAATCCTAAAGCAGGTTTCTTCCGTCAACCTCTTAATCCATCCGACTCCGATTATCAGGTTACTTCTCATTCATCTTCTGGTGAATCGTCGGCCACTCAGCTGCCACCGTTGAAAACGGTTCTTGGGTAAGCTAAACTGAACATACGCTTTCAGTATACTGTGTAATGGTTTTATGCTTTTCCTTGACTCTTTGTTTTTCTTTCAGGGCCAAACCTAAACCAAGCAAGAAGGCCCGCCTGGATAAAGCGGCTGAAGAAGATGTAGCTCCAGAACATGACAAAGCGCCGGATCTTGAAGCGTTTGCTCCTGATGATATTCCCAATGATCCTCTTTTGCAAGACGATGCTATTCCCGAAGAGAGGCCTATTAACACTTCAGCCTCTGCTGACCCGCCTGCCAGCTCCGTCCGGATTGAGAAATCCCACAGTCCTGCTGACAAAACGGCCACACCAACACAAACCGGCGAGTCCAAAGATGATGATGTTGTGATTACCGGTGTAGGCCGCTTTGAACCCGGGAATCCTGTCACCTTAACCAAGCATACCGTAAAAGAGGATTTTTCCACTCCAAACAAAGGAAAATGGGATGTTGAACTGGAGACATATCCTGCTCTGAGTGCCCAAGATCTTCATTCCGGCTATTTAAACTGGCTTTATACTAGCCGTGACTGTGAAGCTGGCTTGGTAAAGATGATGAGGGATAAATTTGAGGTAACTTACTTCTTTACTTACTGCCATTGTATCAATCCTCCTAGCCCCCAAGGGTCGGTTTGTAACCTTCGTTACACCGGGACTTGAATACGATCCTTAACACTTTGAAATCCATCAATATAGCCCCCAAGGGCGGGTTTAACTTAGCATAATTAAACCGGGGCTCCGATTGAAAACTATCCTTAGAACATAATTTGATCAAATAGCCATTAGCCCCCAAGTGCCAAGTTGAATACCTGTATTGAGCTTGGGACTTTGCAATGTAGTCATATATGAAAATTTAAAGTGCATTAGCCCCCAAGTATCAGGCGTATAACTTCATTATGTGGTTGATACTTCAATTTTTTGGACCGCTTGTTTAAAGCTAAGTGTTGTCTGTATGCAGGCTGAGGTGAGAATCAAGGAGGACCGGATTGCCGATTTGCAGGAGGCCTTGAAAACCCAACAGGCTGAAACAGACAAGGCAAAAGAAGAATTAACCAGCGCCTTGAGCATCGCTGAACAGCTGAAGGAAGGCTTCAAGAAAGAGCGGGTTGATTGGGCCACTGAGAAGGCCGGTTTAACCAAAAGAGCGGAAAATGCTGAAGCTACCCTTAAACCGGTGGTGGATGAACTGGCGGCCGTAAAGCGGCAAATACACTCCATGACCGCTGCGATCTTTGGTAAGCTCCGTTTAACTTCTGTGATAATTTGAACCTGCTGTAGTATAAATCCGGTTTGAGACCGTCCCTACATTGTTGTAGGCACACGCATCGGGCACTTAGGGAACGATGTGCGGAAGAAACTGAAGGCTGCCTACACCTTAGTGGAACAATTGTATACCGGAGCCCAGCGGATCATCACCACAGCCTCTCACAACAACCCGGCCCCCGCTTTAATCCAATACACTCTTAACAGGTTGTCGATGCTTCCGGCCCGGATTGAGGAGCTGAAAAAATCCGCTGCTCGAACCGGAGTTATTAACGCCTCGATCCGGGCAAAGGCATGGGTGCCAGATTTCGACCCTGTGGAAGCAGCTCAAGGATATCCCAGCCTGAAGGAGGATGGCTCTGAATTTAGCGAAGATGATTTGAGGGTAATAAACCGTGCAGTGCGACCTCTGGCCTGTCAATTAGCTGAAGAGGCACACTTGACGCATTATCAAGCACAATACAACGATTAGAACAAGCGAGTGCCTGCCCCAACTCTTGAAGCGGAGAATCTGATTCCTCCAATCCATAAGCATACTTACGCTCCTGATATTGAACCGTCTTCCCTGATCCATGAAGAGGCTGTTTTCCAAGCTTTAATGGGAATCGACTGGACCACTGTTGATTTCCAGCCAATGGGTAGAGACGAGGAAGCTGAAGCGGATGATGACGAGGAGCAGGCTTGAACCGGAAGCCGGTTTGGATAGCTGTCTTTGGCGCCTTTCCAAAATAACAATGATCTTATTCGGGCACCGTGTTGCCTTGTAATAGGATAGTTAATACTTCTATCTTGAATATGCCTTCGCGCATAAGTACTGAAGCTTTTGTTCGAAAAACCTCAACTCATATTTCCTGCAATCAGAAGAATTTGAACTTCGGTGGTGGTTATACCGCCAGCCGGTTTATGATCTTGATATGTGTATCAGTAATATAACAAATAGGTGATACAAAATACCTGCCATGTCTGGGCATGAAGCTGGCTTAGCCAAGCTTTGAAGCGGAGGTTTTATAAACCATTACCGTCAGCAAAGGGGGGAGAAAACAGCTCCCGTATAAACCGTACTAAGTTAATACAAACCCCCTTGTTACTCCATGATGTTAACAGGAAAAGGTAAACCGGGCATACTGCTCCAGATTAAAGGGGAATCAAATCCATCGGCTGAACCGGAAAAAAGGTGGTTGTTGACATAAAAGAAATCCGACAAAAACAAAGAACAAACAAGCCATGAAAATAACATGGAAGCAAAGGCAATGATAAAAACAGTTTGCAAAAATATGCTATACTGAGCTGATCAGATGGTGTTACCATGGTCGGACAGGACCAAGCCCCCAATAGGAGTGACAATGATTCAAGTCAGCCAGGTCCCCAAATGAAACCGTGGCATATATGCCAAATCAAGAGGCGTGGCAATGGTTCGGGTTCGACCAAGCCCCCAAGTGATTTTGTGGCCTTAGGCCGATCAAGAGGCGTGACTGGTTCAGACTTGACCATGTCCCCAAGTGATCTGGTGGCTGTCGCCTATCAAAAGGTGTCGCGTTGGTTCGGACACGACCAAGGCCCCAAGTGATATATAAAAAGCAAATGTCAAGGGGTAAACCGGAGGCCGCTTTAAAAACAGAGCCACTCCATGTAACCACGCATGATAAGAAAGACAGAGACCCCGCTTTAGCTGAGGCTCCAGTTTTATTATATTAAAGATGATATATACACAGTCATGATATGTACATAGATAGAGCCGATGGCTCAAGTGTAGTAAGGCCGAAGATGAGCTATGTTCCATGGCCTGTTGGTCTCCTCCTCTGATGTGCGTGAGTCTTTATGCTCTCGAATATCAATCAGATAATACGACCCGTTGTGCAGATTCTTGCTGACCACGAAAGGTCCCTCCCAAGGTGGGGATAACTTGTGCATATCTGTCTGGTCTTGGATGAGTCGCAGCACCAAATCTCCTTCTTGAAAAATTCTGGTTCTAACCCGGCGACTGTGATAGCGACGAAGATCTTGTTGGTAAATCGCCGAACGGGCAGCCGCTATATCACGCTCCTCGTCCAACAGGTCCAAAGCGTCTTGCCGTGCTGTCTCATTGTCCGCTTCAACATAAGCTGCCACATGAGGTGAATCGTGCCGGATATCACTAGGGAGAACTGCCTCTGCTCCGTAGACCATGAAAAATGGCGTGTATCCTGTGGATCGGTTTGCCGTAGTATTGATACTCCATAGCACAGATGGTAGCTCTTCAACCCAACATCCTGGTGTTCTTTGCAATGGGACCATAAGCCGGGGTTTGATGCCTCGCAAGATCTCTTGATTAGATCATTCTGCCTGTCCATTGGACTGGGGGTGTGCTACTGACGACACGTCAAGTCGGATGTGCTCACGTTCACAGAACTCCTTCATAGCGCCCTTGGATAAATTGGTACCATTGTCAATAATGATACTGTGTGGAAAGCCAAACCGGAAAATCACCTTTTTGATGAACTGCACCATTGTTGCTGCATCACACTTGCTGACAGGCTCCGCTTCAACCCACTTGGTAAATTTGTCAACTGCCACCAAAAGGTGGGTTTTCTTATCCTTGGATCTTTTAAAAGGTCCGACCATATCCAGCCCCCAAGTTGCAAACGGCCACGTTATTGGGATCATCCTCAATTCTTGAGCCGGCACATGAGCACGCCTTGAAAATTTCTGACATCCATCACACCGTTTTACCAAGTCCTCCGCGTCAGCATGCGCTGTCAACCAGTAGAACCCGTGACGAAACGCCTTTGCCACCAGAGACTTTGAACCGGCGTGGTGTCCACAATCCCCTTCATGGATTTCTCTTAAGATTTCACAGCCTTCCTCAGGAGAAACACAACGTTGAAACACCCCTGATACACTGCAATGATGCAATTCACCATTGACAATCGTCATAGACTTGGATCGTCGGACTATCTGCCTGGCTAGAATCTCATCCTCTGGTAACTCCCCTCGGTTCATGTACGCAAGATAAGGAACTGTCCAATCCGGGATAACATGCAGGGCTGCCACCAATTGAGCCTCCGGATCAGGAATAGCCAAATCTGCTTCACCTGGGAGCTTGACTGACGGGTTGTGCAACACGTCCAGAAAGATATTAGGCGGGACTGGTTTGCGCTGAGAGCCCAACCGGCTTAAAGCGTCTGCTGCTTCATTCTTCCGACGGTCCACATGATCCACTTGATAACCCTTGAAGCAACCCGCAATGTTATCCACTTCCCGACGATATGCAGCCATGAGCGGGTCCTTAGAATCCCAAGTGCCAGACACCTGTTGAGCCACAAGATCCGAGTCACCGAAGCACTTAACCCGGCATAAATTCATCTCTTTAGCCATCCGGAGACCATGGAGCAAGGCTTCGTACTCAGCTGCATTATTAGTACAAGGGAACATTAAGCGGAGAACATAACAAAACTTATCACCTTGTGGGGAAGTTAATACGACTCCAGCCCCCGAGCCTTCCAATTGCCTGGATCCATCAAAATGAATCGTCCAATATGTGTGATCCGGCTTCTCCTATGGCGCTTGTAACTCCGTCCAATCATTGATGAAATCAACAAGTGCTTGAGACTTCACCGCCGTCCGAGGTACATACTTCAGTCCGTGTGGCCCAAGCTCTATGGCCCACTTGGCAATCCGGCCAGTCGCCTCCCGGTTCTGTATGATATCACCCAAGGGAGCTGAACTGACCACTGTGATGGGGTGCCCTTGAAAATACCGCTTCAACTTCCGACTGGCCATGAAGACACCATAGACCAGCTTTTGCCAATGCGGATACCTTTGCTTGGATTCAATAAGCACCTCACTGATTTAATAAACCGGCCGCTGAACCGGAAATTCCTTGCCTGCCTCCTTGCGTTCCACCACAATAGCCACGCTCACTGCCCGAGCATTGACTGCTACGTATAATAACAGTGGCTCCTTGTCGATCAGAGCTGCAAGAACAGGCGGATTGGCTAATTGCCGCTTCAAGTCCTCAAATGCTTCATCAGCGGCTGGACTCCAGACGAAATGGTCTGTCTTCCTCAGCATTTGGTATAAAGGGATGGCCTTCTCTCCGAGGCGGCTGATAAACCGGCTCAGTGCGGCGATTCGGCCCGCCAAACGCTGAACATCATTGATGCACTTCGGTTTAGCCAGGGAGGTAATAGCTGTAATCTTCTCCGGATTAGCCTCAATTCCTCTGTTAGACACCAGGAAACCCAGTAACTTGCCTGCCGGAACACCAAAGACACACTTGGTCGGATTAAGCATCATCTTGTAAACTCGCAAGTTGTCAAAGGTTTCCTTCAAATCATCCACCAGCGTCTCCTTCTGCCTTGATTTTACTACAATATCATCCACATAGGCGTGCACATTGCGGCCGATCTGTTTATGTAAGCAATTCTGTACACACCGTTGATAGGTGGCTTGGGCACTCTTGAGCCCGAAGGGCATAGATACATAGCAGAAGGCTCCAAAGGGAGTAATAAACGCTGTCTTCTCTTGGTCCTTAACCGCCATTTTGATCTGATGATATCCAGAGTATGCATCCAAAAAACTCAAACGCTCACAACCCGCCGTGGCATCAATGATCTGGTCAATGCGAGGGAGGGCAAAAGGATCTGCTGGACAAGCCTTGTTAAGATCTGTGTAATCCACGCACATACGCCAAGTGCCGTTTTTCTTAAGAACCAGCACCGGATTAGCAAGCCACTCTGGATGGAACACTTCAATGATAAAGCCAGCTGCTAAAAGCCTGGCCACTTCCTCTCCAATGGCTTTGCGCCTTTCTTCGTTAAACCGGCGGAGGAATTGTTTCACCGGTTTATACTTAGGATCCACATTAAGAGTGTGCTCAGCGAGTTCCCTCGGTACACCTGGCATGTCGGACGGTTTCCATGCAAAAATGTCCCGATTCTCACGGATGAACTCGATGAGCGCGCTTTCCTATTTGGGATCCAGATTGGCACTGACAGTGAACTGCTTGGACGAATCGCCGGGCACGAAGTCAACAAGCTTGGTCTCAGCTGCCGATTTGAACTTCAGATCCGAATCGTGCTCTGTGGTTGGCTTCTTCAAAGGGGTCATATCCGCCGGATCAACATTGTCCTTATAGTACTTCAACTCCTCCGTGGCACAGACCGACTCTGCATAAGCCGCATCACCTTCCTCACATTCCAAAGCGACCCTACGGCTCCCATGAACCGTTATTGTCCCCTTGTAACCCGGCATCTTGAGCTGCAAGTAGATATAACAAGGCCGCGCCATGAACTTGGCATAAGCCGGCCGCCCAAACAAGGCGTGATACGGGCTCCGGATCTTCACCACCTCAAAGGTTAGTTTTTCCAACCAGGAATCGTGCTCGTCCCCAAAAGCCACATCCAGGGCTATCTTACCAACAGGATATGCAGATTTGCCAGGCACCACACCATGGAACACCGTATTAGACGGTCTGAGATCCTTGTCTGTTAGACCCATGCGGCGAAACGTCTCATAGTATAATATGTTAATACTGCTCCCTCCATCCATGAGTACCTTGGTGAATTTATAACCCCCCACCTGAGGGTCTACCACTAATGCGAGCTGGCCTGGATTATCAATCCGGGGTGGGTGATCCTCTCTGCTCCATACGATAGGCTGCTCTGACCAGCGTAAGTAACGTGGTAAGGCCGGTTCAACTGAATTCACCGCTCGCTTGTGGAGTTTTCGGTCACGTTTATCCAAGCTAGTTGTGAAAACATGATATTGCCCATTGTTCAACTATTTTGGCTGGCTCTGATAACCCGACTGCTGCTGCTGCTACTGCTGGCCGTTCTGATTATTCTAGTTGTTGTGACCGCCCTGATTGAGACCTGAACCGGAAGCTCCATCGTGACCCGGCCCATGGAAACAGGATCCTGAACCGCCACCTGACCCGTGGTCATACCGGAAGGCATTAGAGTTTTTAAACTCCTGCATGATATAACAATCCTTCCAAAGATGGTTAGCCGGCGCCTCCTTCGTCCCGTGCTTTGGGCAAGGCTGATTCAACAAATAATTCAAACGGTTTGCATAAGGATTGGGAGCCCCATTACGATTTGCCGCTTTACCTCTGCGCCGCTGCCCCCTGTCCTGTGCATTAGTGTTGGCCACAAAGTCTATGCTGCCATCCGCCTTGCGCTTGCCTCCGTTTCCATGACCCGCCGGTTTGTACTGTTGCCCCTTGGAGCTGCTATTCTTCTTTCCCTTCCCTGCTTCATCATCATCAGTCTCGGGATCCTTGGTACTGTCCGAATCAGCATACTTCACTAAAGCGGCCATGAGGGTTCCCATGTCATTACAGAACCGCTTCCTGCGTCCCAATTTCAATTTTAAAGGCTTAAACCGGCAGTTGCCTTCCAAGGTTAAGATCGCAGAGTCAGCATTAATCCTATCAGACGAGTGCAAAACTTCCGAAACGCGGCGCACCCAATGGGTCGTTGACTATCCATCCTCCTGGACACAAGCCGCCAGGTCTACTATGGACTTGGGCTGCTTACATGTATCCTTGAAATTCTGGATAAACCGGGCCCGCAACTGGGCCCATGAGCTGATAGAATTGGGCGGTAGGCTCTTCAACCAAGTACGAGCCGTGCCTTCATGCATCATGGTGAAGTATTTTGCACACGCGGTCTCATCCACATCTAGCATCTCCATGGCCATCTCATAACTCTCTACCCACGCTTCGGGGGATAAATCAACGGTGTAATTCGGCACCTTGCACGGACCCTTGAAATCTTTGGGCAGGCGCACGTTGCGTAAAGCGGGGATTAAACATGGCACTCCCAAAGCGGACGCGACTCCTGGTCCGGCGAAGGTGGTAGGACGAACCGGTGTAAGTTGACCCGCATCATTCTGTGCTGCTAACTCGGCCTCCCTTCATGCTCGGGCCCGGTCCACCACATCCTGAGCATCGCGAACACCACCTGCCGGGTTATTGCCACGGGCCGCTTCACGGCCTCGCGCATTGCCCGATATGGCCGGTTCATCTATGCACCTGCTATAGCTCCGGCTTGGACGGGGCGTAGAGTGAAATCGATCACAGCTGTACGAATATGCTTCCTGCTGAATCAGCGGGTCCGGAGAAGCTCCTTAACCCGGCGCGTCTCTATCGCTTGCGAAGAGTCCCCTTCGACTGGGATAGCCTCTAATCGCGCGGCGGCTGCAACAAGGTTATCCATAGGATTAGAATAATGACCCGGGGGCGTCTGGACAGGCGGAGGAACCACAATGTTTTGTTGAGGAGGTTCCATCAGGCGAGGTTGGACCGTCGCCCCTGGTCCTGGTGCCTCAATCCGGTTTGTCTCCAGGTACTGCGGCAGATTACTGGGTCCAGCTCTTGGAGTGTGAAAGAGATTTCGGGGGTCAAACCCTAACGGCAGGCGTGATCTGTGCTTCCGCTTCAAAACCTCCTGTGATGCGTTTTGGTCAAGCATGAGTTTGTAGGCCTGGGCGTCCAAAGCGGCCCGCTCTGCAGCCATCCTATCTTTTTCTGCTACCAGATCCGCTTTGGCTTGTACGATCTGCTCTCTCACCTTTGCAATCTCTGCATCATGGGCCTCCTGATCCGCCGGATTGGCCTCTGCCATAAGCGCGGCTAGTGCATCAAACAGACCAGATAGAACTTGAACCGGCGGGCGCACAAGGCCTCCTGCCCCTGCTGCCGCTACCGCTGCTGATCCGGAGAGCATCGCTGCGGCGGTCGAAGAGTGATTCGCCGCCTGTGTGCCGGCCATGAATATTCCAACCCGGTTGATCTGGCCTGGAGGGTCCGGAATACTGTCGCCATCGGAACAGCCCCTAACCTGGTCGTCTTGCAACTGGTATAACGATTCGGTCTCTCCAGTCGAGGACTCGTCACCGGAATAGACGACGGTCTCGCTACCGTCATCTGATTCGTCCTCACGCCCTCCTCCGTGGATGACTCCAACGAAGACACGCCTCACGGCCGGTTTAGCCTGGGTAGATCTTGCACGCTGAGCCGTCTCGACGAGGTCGGTGCAGATGTCCGGCTCAGGCCCAGGCTCACCAATCTTGCCGATGAAAACGTGTATGCCACCAAAGGGGACCAGGTACCCATACTCGATCGAATCGGCCTCGGGACCCCATCCTGCGTCGTCGATGTAGATCCTGCCACGATTTCTCTTGGTCATCCGGCGCACAACATAGCCTTTGAGTCCCTTGAGCTTGCCCTCCTAGATCGTCAAACCATCGTGCGATAGCCCCACGGTGGGCGCCAACTGTCGTGGATTTGTCACGGCAGATGTCCTAGTGAAAGGACTTAGTCGTGGAGCCATCGCTACGGGTTTATTTGAAGGGGTTAAAGCGGACACAAAAACACGAGTGTTTTATACTAGTTCGGCCCCTTCGATGAAGGTAAAAGCCTACGTCTAGTTGTGATGGAATTGATGTGGTCTCGATGGCTAGGGAGCAAACAAGCTTCGCCTAGGCCCGAGTTGTGGTTGTCTGTCTTAAACCGCCGCCGGGTCGTCCCCTTATATATACGGGTGACGCCCGTCGGTCCATAGAGTCCCAACCGGTTCATACTCGTATACCGGTTGGTATCTCTCTATTCCTAACTTACAATACAAGTTATACATCAGGTCGGTTTACGGCTACAGGTTCTAAACCGACTATAGGCCTTGGGCCTTCATCTGCTTATACCACTAATGAAGTTAACCCGGCCCAAGTAGGCCGGTTCACGCCCAGTGGTAATATCCCCAACATGTGCTGTACCATAATGCCCAGTGGGTATAATCGGCAGTAATTTCTTTATTGTATAGTGTAGGATTATTCTACCTTTCTATGCCTTGATCTCTTTGTTGTATAGTGTATGCTTTTTAGAGGTGATAGTATTGAGTAGGATAATTCTTTGAATATGCTATATCGTTCAAACGGGGGCCAACTCGCCCGACCATGGGCCTTCTACGTCTCGTAGGATCCATGGGCCTTCTACGTCTTGTAGGATCCATGGGCCTTCTACGTCTCGCAGTGTCCATGTGCCTTCTACGTCTCGCAGTGTCCATGGGCCTTCTATGTCTCACAAGATCCATGGGCCTTCTACGTCACGTAGGATCCATGGGCCGCTGACTCATTTATGGGTCTTGTACTGGCCTTTAATGGGCCATAGACGGGCCTATAATGGAAATCGTACGTTTTATTGGCTGACCATAACGGGCCGTTAATAGGCCGTATTTGGTGATGCTATGAAAATGGCCCAAAAGACTAACGGACCACAAATGGGCCGACTGTAAGGACATGCTGAATTTGGCCCACAAGCAGAAAATGACAATAACGGGTCGTAAGTAACCGAATGCTGCAAATAAGCCCAAGAATAAATGGGCTCTGAGAAGGCCGAAAGATAACATGGGCTGTAAGCGGCCCAACTGAATAATGGGCCCTTAATGGGTATAAAGCGATACACTCTTCATTATGGGCCAGTTTCACCATGGGCCGTTAATGGGTCTAAAGTAATACACTGTTCATTGCGGGCCAGTTTCATCACGGGCCGTTAATAGGCCAAGAGTTACATAGGGCCTCATATGGGCCGAAAGACGTCATGGGCCATACATGGGCCAGAAGTTAAAACGGGCCGGAATCATATTGGATGGCCCAGATGATGCTAGTGGGCCTAATTCGGATAGGGCGTAACGGGCCTTGGGTTAGCGGGCTGTAAATGGGCTATATGCGAACAGGCCGTTAACAGGCTTTCCATGGGCTGACCCGTCACCTTTTGACCAAGTCAAACGGGCCGGCCTTTTCACAAGAATGGGCCTCTGTTGGGTCGTGCCACGTGTCGACGTATCATAGGCGCCTTCTGTCCAATGAGTGGATGACATCTGTCCCAACAATGAGCCGACACGTGTTTCCTCCCGCCAATGATGATTTTACACGTGGAAAATCCCCATTGGTCGGGGCTGTTAACGGGTTATCGGATCCAAAACCCACCCGATAGCTTAACTGCGTTCCGTTATGGTGGATGCCACGTGTCGGGCACCCTTGACAAAAGCACTTTTGTGACGCGCGATTTATCATCATGGAAGTGGACACTTCCGTGATGATAATTTTGGTAATGTCATCGAACACTTCTACGATAGCACAGGTATGACTATCTCGATTCTGTCATAAATTTGTCATGGATGTACATGCATGACAAAAAACGCGACCTACTGTGACAAACACATATCATCACGGAAGTGTATTTTTTTTGTGGTGAGTACTGCTCAGCCATGAACTCAAGGACTAGAAACAAAAGGGCTTAGCTCAAGAAGGAAAAAGAACCAACGAGAAGAGAGAGCAAACACACAGGCAGAAAAACACCAACGAGAAGACAAGAAACACACTCCTCACCAAGAGAGGGCGCTGGCCGAGGCCACCTATGTTTGAGTCAAGAGGTATGGCACCGCAAAGATTTTAACCTTGGGCCCATGACCAAAACTCATCTTTGAAGCACAAGTACCATAAAAATGGCTAATGTGAAAGACTTGATCAATTTATGCATAATGGGGGGAGGGAGAGTTCATTGAGACAACAACACTCCCCCTATGTCCATGCCTACACCTAAACAAGACATCATGATGAGAATGGTGGGATGTGCAAAGGTTTAAGCCACATTGCTCGAATCAATGATATTTAGCTCATGCCTTAACTCGCGAAATCTTGCTTCATCCAAGGGCTTTGTGAAGATATCTGCAAGGTTATCATGGGTGTTGACATAGTTGAGCTCGATCTCCCCTCGCCTAATGTGATCCCGGATGAAATGATACCGAATCTCAATATGCTTCGTCTTGAAGTGTTGCACTGGGTTGAGAGAAATCTTGATGGCACTTTCATTGTCACACCAAAGAGGCACTTTGTCACAAATGACACCGTAATCCTTTAAAGTTTGCCTCATCCATAGAAGTTGTGCACAACAACTACCGGCGGCCTCATACTCCACTTCGGTGGACGAGAGAGACACACAACATTGCTTCTTAGAAGACCAACTCACCAAAGAGCAACCAAGGAATTGGCACCCTCCGGAAGTTGACTTCCTATCCACTTTGTCTCCCGCCCAATCAGAGTCCGAATAGCCCACAAGGTCGAAGTTTGCTCCTCTTGGGTACCATAAGCCAAAGTTTGGGGTATGAGCCAAATATTGAAAGATTCGCTTGACCGCCACATAGTGGCTTTCCTTAGGTGCGGCTTGAAACCATACACAAATTCCCACACTCAACATGATATCCAGTCTAGATGCACAAAGGTAAAGCAAGGAGCCAATCATGGAGTGATATACCTTTTGATCCACCGCTTTACCATTGGGATCTATGTCAAGTTGGCATTTAACGGGCATTGAAGTAGAAGCCGGCTTGACATCACTTAGCTTGAATCTCTTGAGCATGTCTTGAGTGTATTTGGCTTGGTTGATGAAGGTTCCTTCTCTTCTTTGCTTGATTTCGAACCGGAGAAAGAACTTCAACTCTCCCATCATGGACATCTTGAACTTTGAGTTCATGAGAGTGGTAAACTCCTCGTTGAAAGCTTTGTTAGGGAAACCAAAGATAATATCATCAACATATAGTTGGAATACAAACAACTACCCTTTGACCTTCTTAGTAAATAGAGTGGGGTCGATTTTCCCAATTTCAAACCCATGATCTTGTAACAACTCAGTAAGGTGCTCATACCACACACATGGGGCTTGTTTAAGGCCATATAGCGTCTTATCGAGTTGGTACACATGATCTGGGAAATAGGGATCCTCGAACCCCGGGGGTTGTTTGACATACACCAACTCATTAATAGGACCATTAAGAAAAGCAGTCTTCACATCCATTTGTTGCAACTTAAAGTTATGATGAGAAGCATAAGCAATCAACAAACGAATGGATTCAAGGCGAGCAACGGGAGCAAAGGTTTCACCATAGTCGATACCCTCGACTTGGGAGTAGCCTTGTGCTACCAACCGAGCCTTGTTGCGAATGATAATCCCATGAGCATCTTGCTTGTTCTTGAATATCCACTTGGTTCCAATGACATTATTGTCCCCTGATGGCCTTGGTACCAATCTCCACACCTTGTTGTGCTCAAAGTTGTTGAGTTCTTCATGCATGGCATTAAGCCAATCCGGATCCTCGAGCGCCTCATAGCCTTTTGGGGTTCGACACAAGAAACAAATGCGTGATGTTCACAATAGTTTGCTAATTGTCTACGAGTGATTACCCCCTTTCTTAGGCTTCCAAGCACATTCATCATGAGATTATCTTTGGTT
The DNA here is from genome assembly GCF_002162155.2 of Triticum dicoccoides. Classification (NCBI taxonomy): domain Eukaryota; kingdom Viridiplantae; phylum Streptophyta; class Magnoliopsida; order Poales; family Poaceae; genus Triticum; species Triticum dicoccoides. The sequence goes on along the minus strand of NC_041393.1, from coordinate 423,059,730 downwards.
GTGAGCTTGGATGCAATCTTAGCGGCACGACGCTCCAATTCCTCCTTAGGAGTGAGATGAGGAGAGTAAACTTGATCATCTGGAGCATCGTCTTGAGCTTGTTCTTGATCTTGAGCTTGCTCTTGATCTTGAACTTGCTCGGAAGGGAGAACTTGACCTTGGGCATCACTTGGTGGTTCACCACCATCTTGAGGTTGATCTTGCCCTTGACCTTGTTCACTTGGTTGAGGGCCTTCACTTTGTTCTTCGGAAGCGTGTGGGTCTTGAGTTGGTGATGGCTCCGCTTGAGTGGAGCATTGTCCTTCTCCTTCGGCCACAAGGGGTTCCTCAACGGGCAGGATATGACCAACACCCATTCTTCTTATGGCCTGGGGAGGAATTTCATCACCTACATCACAAGTACCACTTTTCTCTACTTGGGAGCCGTTATTCTCGTCAAACTCCGTGTTACACGTCTCCTCAATGAGTCTCGTGGACTTGTTGAGGACACGTAAGCATGAGAGTTTGTAGCATAACCAAAATATGCCCTCATGAGCTCTAGCCTCAAATTTAGACAAACGAACACCTTTCTTGAGAATGAAACACTTATAACCGAACACCCGGAAGTACTTGAGGTTGGGCTTGTTACCAGTAAGTATCTCATATGGAGTCTTGTTCAAGCCCTTGCGAAGATAGAGCCGATTGGATGCATAGCAAGCGGTGTTGATGGCTTTGGCCCAGAAGTTGTAGGGAAACTTGAACTCCACCATCATGGTCCTTGCCGCGTGTCGTGGAATTAACACGTCAGATGTCCTAGCGGAAGGACTTGGTCGTGGAGCCATCGCAACGAGATTAGCTTAAAGGGGTTAAACCGGAACAAAGGATACGGGAAGTTTATACTGGTTCGGCCCCTTGCGATGAAGGTAAAAGCCTACGATCCAGTTGTTGTGGGATTGATTGATCTCGATGAGCAGGGAGCGAATCCGCTTTACCTATCTCTCGAGCTGTTGTCTCTTGTCCCTGAACCACCGCCGGGTCGTCCCTTTATATACACAGGTTGACGCCCGGCCGGTTTACAGAATCCCGAGGCCGGCTCATACAAGTGTCCGGCTCGGTCTCTTCTGTTCCCTAACTTATAATACAAGTTATACATCTATGGCGGTTTACTACTATGGGCCCTAATCCGCCATTGGGCTCTGGGCCTATAAGCCTCCATAGTTAAAGCGCCATAGCCTTCATCTTCATGGGCTTCCATATAGATGAGCGTGAACCGGCCCCTCTTGGGCAGTTTACACTCAGTAACCATATCCCCAACATTAGGCCCCAGATTGATTTGAACTTGTTCATGTCAATCTTCAACTTAGAAAAATTCTGATCTGAAACATCTTCATGTTAACCTTAAACCACCATGACATCATCTTCGGAAATCACCGTAAACCGCCATGACATCATCTGCATAAAAGAAAACTCATAAACATTCCCTTTTATTAATTGATCTCCGAAGATCGAGGCAACAGCTGTGCCTCATTTACCGCTTCGGGCTGCTCGATTCCCGCGCTTGCCTACTTATCCATTCGCCTTATAAATAGGCCCAGGGGTCTTTCCATTTTCCCCTTTCGCGCTTCTTCTTCTTGCTCTCGATGCTCAAGCCCGACAGCTCCGCCGCCGCCGTTGACCTTCAAGCGCTGCATCATCCCTGGCCGCTGCATCAATCTGAACGTACCAGAGATCCGCGGCTCTTCTCCACCACTCCTGTGAATCCGGTAAACCTCCTTCCCTTAACCCTAGATCTGCGTTAGGGTTTTGGTGTTCATCTGTGTTCATCAGTGTTCATCCGCGTTCATTGTTTTGCCCTTACTGTCTCACCGAATCTAGATAAGCTTGACCTTTTTCTTTTGCGGCCGAAGCTATAGTTTATTTCGCCTCACCATAGTATCCTTTTGACCACGAACAGACTCCATCTGGATCCTTTCTGTTCTGCTGTCGCCATTTTAGGGCTTTGATGTTTTTCCTTTTCCTGAACTGTGCTAGATCCATAATAATAATCCTTAGCTTGTGAAACCAGTTTGTGTAGCACTTAGCAATTTTCAGATCTGTAGTCCTCTGTACCACTGTAGGCGGTTTAACCTATAGAAAACGACAATCCGGCAGGTACCATTATCCCTCACGTAAACCGCCATCTTTTCTTGAACATCCATATCTGGTTTAATGTACATACACGCTTTGATTAAATTCCCCGGTTTGTGCATATCAATCTTGAACCGTGAACCGACATTTGCACTTCCTTTATAGTTTGTCATCAAAAATGGCCAAGCAATTCTCCTCTTGCAACTGGGTTCCCTCCCGGATCACAGAAGAACAACTCACTGGATATGTTGTAACTGGCGCTTTGGCAAAGAAAGAGGTCATTCATTGGAGAGTCCCGGGTACTGAAGATCCTCCTGAGCCTCAAGATGGAGAGGTAGTTGTCTTTATGCAGCATCTGGACCGAGGGTTTAGCCCTCTCGGATCAAAAAAAATTCGTGATGTACTTGCCAACTTCCAACTCCATCCTCAACACATTGGACCAAATTCTGTGTCCAACCTCTACAATTTTCAAGTTTTCTATGAAGTTTATCTACAAGAAGAACCGACCGTTGAACTCTTCAGAGACTTCTTCCACTTGAACCGCCGTACTGAATTTTCTGACGGCCCCAATACCGAACTGGGCGGAGTATCGATTCAAGAAAGGAAAGAAGTGGATTTTCCTCATGCCAAACATCACAGCCATCCCAAGGATTTGAATCAAACATGGTTCTACTATCGGAACACCACTCCTGCTGATGAAAACACTCTACCGGGTTACCGTGCTTACCGACTCAGTAATGTACATCCACTGCCTCAGCGGCTTACGGCCAAAGAACGACAAACATATGCACCACAGCTTGCTAAACTCCGGGCTCTTCTAGCAAATGATTTAACCGGCATTGACCTTGTCCGTTGCTGGGTTTCATGGGGTATCCTGCCCTTAAGCCACCGCACTATATTAATGCACGAATATACCGGGGATGCCAAAGACCCTCAACGGCACACTAAAATTCAGATGAATGATGATGAAGTCACTAAGTCTGTCAAAAAGATGCTAGATGAACCGATATCTGAGTGCAGCAAGACTGGGTTGCGTCCCTTTTATGTCGCCAACATACCGCCAGTTTTAAGAATTTATCTTTCTGCTTTTTAATCCGCCTCCCCTTTAACATTTTTCTGATAGCCTTTTGTTTATTCTTGCAGGCCAAAGATCCATTATGGAAGAGGAAAACTCAAGACAAACCGGCAAAACCACAAGACAAACCGGCGAGAGATCCCCGTGCCAAAAGCAAGGCCACAAAAAGGCCAGCAAAGAAGAAAACCGTCGAGTCGTCTGATTCGCTCGAAGATGTTGATGACTCGAAACTAGAGGTAGAACTTGACTCCCTTGGTCCATTTTTCATACATCTTATTGACAACGACCATTACCAGGATGATGCGGAAGCCAGCCGTGCTGACCATGTAGAGGTAATCTCCCTTTCCTCCAATTCCGATCTTGTGCCAGTACGAAAAGTCCGTCGCACAGTCCGGAAAGTGAAACGATCACATCCTCTCACTCATTTGGATCCACAATTTTCTTTGAAGACACAACACCCTGAAGCTCGTCGCACAACCCGGCACAGTGGCCAACAAGTCACTTCCTCCGGTTTACCTGACACCCTAATCCGGAAGCGCCGTGCAGAGGTCTCCTGTAATTCTAAGAAATCTTATCCCTTGGCGGGTTACTTCCGATATCCTCTTAATCCGTCTGACCCGAATTATCAGGTGACTTCCAATTCATCCTCTGGCGACTCATCAACCACACAAATGCCTCCCCTCAAGACCATCCCTGGGTAAGTATAATAACTTTAGCCTTGCCTTCTTGCGCCGGTTTACCATATTAACCTCTGTTTGCTATTTTGCAGTGCCAAAGCCCGACTCAGCAAGAAAACGAAAACGAATGCTCCCACTGAGGAGTTTGAACCGGAGAGGAACTCAGAAGGTACTGGTGGAGATGCTGATATTGCTATGGATGATCCTGTTCCACAAGGTTAGGACATTTATGTTGATCCGCCAGAAGTTAACCCGGCTAGTCCTCATGTTGATCCACCAAGCCCAACTGCCAATCCTCCAAGTCCAACTGCTGATCCGTCGAGCCCAGCCAAAGCCTCGAATAAAACCGTCGAGCCCAAATAAAGCAACTGATGATGTTGTGATTATCGGGTTTGGCCACACTTCTCCTGGCAATCCTATCGCTTTGTCAAAGCACAATGCCAAAGTGGAATCTGCTGCTGTGGAGAAAGGAAAATGGAAGTTTGATCTATCAAGCTGTGCTCATCTCAGCGCTCAAGAACTTCATTCTGGATACTTAAACCGCCTATATAGAAGCCGTGACTATGAGGCCGGTTTAGTTAACTTGATGAAGGAGCGCTATGAGGTAACTTCCATTCCAGACACTTTATAAATTTTCTTTGTACTGTATATCCACTCCATTGTATCCCCCAAGGGCCGGTTTATCTGTTCAAGATGAACTGGGACTTTGGATAAAAAAGACTTCAACTGTGTAGCCCCCAAGGGCCGGTTTACCTCTTCAAGATGAACCGGGATTTTCTGTTCAAAACTTGTCCTTGTTGAATTCCTTCACCTTTGATTTTTCTGATCAATTACGCATTAGCCCCCAAGTGCCAAGATTAATACTTGTATTGAGCCTTGGAACTTTGAATAATAGTCAAAAAAGAAGCAATCCGCATTAGCCCCCAAGTGCCAAGTGTATAACTTGTTATGTGCTTGGGACTTTGAGAAAAATCTTAACATCTTCATCATCTGTCTTTTGCAGGCTGACTTGAGCAACAAAGATTCCCAGATTGCCGATCTTCAAGAAAACATCAAGTCCCAGCAAGTAGAAACCTCCAAGGCCAAATATGAACTGAAGGACACTTTAACTGCCATGGAGCAATTAAAGGATGGTTTCAAAAGCGAGCGGGCGGATTGGGAAACCGAGAAAGCTGCTCTATTAAAGCGGGTTGAAGATGCTGAAGCAGCTCTTAAACCGGTGGCAGAAGAGCTAACTGGGCTAAAGCATCAAGTCAATGCTATGACTTCTGCAATATTTGGTAAGTGCTCTTTGTAAGAACCTTTCTTAAACATCTTTGAAGTTGCCAGTTTAACATCAAATTCTTAAACCGTTGCAGGTTGTCGTGTTGCTCATGTGGGCTCGGATATGCGGATGAAGTTGAAAGCAACCTATATGTTGATAGAACAATTGTATACTGGTGCTCAACAAGTCATCTGTGTGGCCTCCTACAACAAACCAGCACCAACCTTGATCGAGGATACATTGGCCAAGTTATCTATGACCCCTGCCCAGATAGAAGAGGTAAAGTGATCTGCTGCAAGGGCTGGCGCTTTAACAGCACTGACTCAAGCCAAATCTTGGATTGCTGATCTTGATCCGGCAGATATCGCAAAGGGCTATCTTGGCCAACAAGAAGACGGGTCAGACTTTGATAACAAAGCCCTCAAAGCCTTGACAAAGGAGATGCGCCCGCTGGCAAGCCAATTAGCCAAAGAGGTTGACTTGTCTGTCCATCGGTCTAGCTATGATGCAGACAACAAACGGGTTGACGCAGCTGTAAAAGAAGCGCAGAATCTTATCCCACCAATCTGTAAGCACACCTATGCCCCTGACGTTGAACCGTCCAATCTTATAAGCAACGAAGCTGTCTTCCAAGCCTTAACCAGGATTGATTGGGCCACCCTTGACTTCCAGCCACTGTGTGAGGAGGAGGAGGTTGAACTGACGCGAGATGATCCATCAATGTCACGTCAACCTGGTGACGAATCATAATCTGGCAGCCAGTTTGATTTCCGCATATAGCGTTGTGGGCAACAAACAATTATTCTTTTGGGCATCAAAGCGCCTTGTAGTAGGCTAGTTGAAATACTTTGATCTTCTGCCATCGTGCACTGCTACCTGACACTGTAATCCGGCATGAGTATTGCTATGCTTGCTTTATGTACCTTAGTATTTCTTACGAAATTCTGCCTTCTGCATTGGAAAAACTTAAACGTGCCCTGGCGATTTACCGCCGGGCGGGTTATGATACCCAATACAGAACTAGAGTTCTCATAACCAAGGTTGTGAAGCAATGAAATATGAAATATATCATACCTGTGGTATTAAATCACCTTTGTTGGTTTACCAACTCGTGTAGTAAGGGTGATAACCCAATTTGGAGTATTTGAAAACTCCCACCATGCTGTGCTGGTGCATAATAAGCCATGCCGGGTTAAGACAAACACCGGATGATCATCCTGGCGACTTATAGTCAATGCTAGACCAGATTAAAAGATGCCGGTTCATAATTTGATTATGTGCTAACAACTGATAACTGAAAGCAACGCCAAGTTAAGAAACACTGGGTTTATGTAATGACTTATAGTCGGCCGGGTCAATAGACGCCAGTTTAACTTAAAACCTTATCAAAAAGAGAGAAAATGTTGCGAAAGCAAAATCAAATAAAAACTTGTAGTTGAGGCTATTCAAGGGCTGCCAGGTCCAAATTCGAGGCTTTTCATGGGTTGCCAGGCCGCTGAGTTAAACCATTTGACAAAACCTTTTAAGATGGGCCTCCAATTAACCAATCATCGTTTTAACTTTTGGGCATCAAACGTTCGGCGGGTCATACCAGGATTACCTAGACAGGAGTGGCTAACTTGACGAAGGCAGGTTAACCCGGGGTTTTAGGTTAATACACCAGGCTTCCAAGCCGTGGCTTGATAGCCAATTACAAGGGTCCTTTCAAACTCTTTGTTCCTTTGCACAAAGAGCCCCCAAGTAACTTTGTGAGCTGTGCTCAATGGGTGCCCATGTTTGAGTTGTGTTTTTAGCAACAATACTCTCTTTGGCCCCTTGGGTGTGAAGCTCCCAAGCTTTGTTGTGGCATGATAGCCAGTTTAATGGATAAATTGGATGTCGCTTTATAAGCAGAAGCCCCCTTGTAATCAAGAAATATTGGAAGAATGGCAGAGGCCCTGCTCGCAGCAAGGATGCTAGTTTATTATATTGATCATAATATATACATTGTCAAAATATGTACATAATGAGAGCCTATGGCTCAGGTGTAGTAAGGCCGTAGATGAGCGATATTCCACGGCCGACGGGTCTCCTCCTCCGATTTTCTTGAGTCTTTGTGTTCTCAAACGTCAATGAGGTAGTATGATCCATTGTGCAGATTCTTGCTGACAACAAAGGGCCCTTCCCAAGGTGGGGATAACTTGTGCATATCGGTCTGATCATGGATGAGCCGGAGCACTAAGTCGCCTTCTTGAAAGGTTCTTGTTTTAACTCGGCGGCTATGATAACGCCGCAGGTCTTGCTGGTAAACCGCCGAACGAGCCAACGCCATGTCCCGTTTCTCATCTAACAGGTCCAGTGCTTCTTGACGTGCTTGCTCATTGTCCGCTTCAACATAATTGGCAACCCGGGGTGAGTCATGACGAATATCACTTGGGAGCACCGCCTCTGCCCCATAAACCATGAAGAAAGGTGTATAACCCATAGATCGATTTGGGGTGGTATTTATACTCCATGACACAGATGGTAGTTCCTCCACCCAACAACCCGGCGTCCTTTTCAAAGGGACCATAAGCCGGGGTTTGATACCGTTCAAGATTTCCTGATTAGCTCTCTCAGCTTGACCATTAGACTGGGGGTGAGCCACGGACGACACATCAAGCCGGATGTGCTCTCGTTGACAAAAGTCCTCCATCTCGCCTTTGGAGAGATTCGTGCCATTATCTGTGATGATGCTGTGTGGAAAACCAAAATGGAAGATCACCTTCTTGATGAATTGAACCGCCGTGGCTGCGTCACACTTGCTTACTGGCTCCGCTTAACCCCATTTAGTAAACTTGTCAACTGCCACCAACAGGTGGGTCTTCTTATCTTTGGATCGCTTGAAAGGCCCTACCATATCAAGCCCCCATGTACCAAACGGCCAAGTGATTGGGATCATTCGTAGCTCCTGAGCCGGAACATGAACTCGTCGTGATAATTTCTGACAACCGTCACACCGCCTCACCAAGTCCTCAGCATCAGCATGAGCCGTAAGCCAATAGAAGCCATGACGAAAAGCTTTAGCAACCAATGATTTTGAACCGGCGTGAAGACCACAGTCTCCTTTGTGGATCTCACGTAGAATCTCACGGCCTTCTTAAGGAGAAACACAGCGCTGGAACACACCAGAGACACTGCAATGGTGTAATTCGCTGTTGTAAATAACCATGGACTTGGATCACCGGATTATCTGTCTGGCCAACACTGCATCTTCTGGCAACTCGCCCCGGTTCATACACGCCAAATATGGAACTGTCCGATCCGGAATAATGTGCAAATCGGCTACCAACTGGGCCTCCAGATCAGGAATAGCAAGGTCCTCCTCTGTAGGCAACTGAACTGACGGGTTGTGCAAGATATCCAGAAAGGTATTGGGCGGCACCGGTTACGCTGAGATCCCAGCCAGCTTAAGGCATCAGCTGCCTCATTTTTGCGCTGATCAATGTGCTCCACTTGATAACCTTTGAAGTGACCAGCAACAATATCCACCTCTCGTCAGTAAGCCGTCATGAGCGGATCCTTAGAATCCCAAGTACCTAAAACTTGCTGGGCCACCAGATCCGAGTCTCCAAAGCATCGTACCCGGCTTAAGTTCATTTCCTTGGCCACTCGAAGACCATGGAGTAAGGCCTTTTAATCAGCTAATTGTTAGTACAAGGAAACATTAAGCAAAGACCATAACAAATTTTATCACCTTGAGGGGAAGTAAGGACAACTCCAGCCCCCGAGCCCTCCAATTGCCTGGACCCATCGAAGTGGATAGTCCAGTATGTGCTATCCGGTTTGTCTTCCAGCGCCTGCAACTCTGTCCAATCATTGATAAATCCACCAGGGCCTGGGACTTGATAGCTGTTCGAGGCATATATCTCAAACTGTGTGGTCCAAGCTCAATAGCCCACTTAGCAACCCGGCCAGTTGCCTCCCTGTTCTGGATTATATCCCACAAAGGAGCAGAACTAACCACTGTGATGGGATGGCCTTGAAAATACTGTTTAAGCTTCCGACTTGCCATGAAAACCCCATACATCAGCTTCTGCCAATGCGGATATCATTGCTTTGACTCAATGAGCACTTCGCTGATATAATAAACCAGCCTTTGAACCGGGTACTCCTTCCCAACCTCCTTGCGCTCCACCACAATAGCTACGCTGACAGCCCGGGCATCAGCAGCCACATACAACAACAGTGGCTCCTTATCAACCGGAGCAGCAAGAACCGGCGGTTCAGCCAACTGCTTTTTTAAGTCCTCAAACGCCACATTAGCAGCATCATTCCAGACAAAATTTTCTGTCTTCTTCAACATCTGGTACAGAGGGATCGCCTTTTCTCCCAACCTGCTAATAAACCGGCTCAAAGCCGCGATACGACCCGCCAGACGTTGAACATCATTGATACACGCCGGTTTAGCAAGAGATGTAACAACTTTAATCTTTTCCGGATTAGCCTCAATACCCCTGTTAGATACCAGAAAACCTAAGAGGTTGCCTACTGGAACACCGAAGACGTACTTGTCCGGATTGAGCATCATCTTATAAACCCAAAGATTGTCAAAGATCTCCTTGAGTTCATCTATCAATGTCTCCTTTTTCCTGGATTTTACCACAATATCATCCACATAAGCATGAACATTGCACCCAATCTGAGTATGAAGACAATTCTGCGCACAACGCTGATAAGTTGCTTGGGCACTCTTGAGCCCAAAGGGCATAGATACATAACAGAAGGCTCCAAAGGGAGTTATGAAAGCTGTCTTCTCCTGGTCCTTAACTGCCATCTTGATCTGATGATAACCAGAATAAGCATCCAAGAAACTCAAACGCTCACAACCCGCCGTAGCATCAATGATTTGATCAATACGAGGGAGGGCAAATGGATCAGCTGGGCAAGATTTGTTCAAATCTGTGTAATCCACACACATATGCCAAGTGTCATTTTTCTTAAGTACTAGCACCGGATTAGCCAACCACTCGGGGTGAAACACCTCCACAATAAACCCTACGGCCAACGAGCCGGGCTACCTCTTCACCAATGGCCTTGCGCCTTTCTTCATTAGAGCGGCAAAGAAACTGTTTAACCGATTTGAACTTCGGATCAATATTAAGAGTGTGCTTAGCGAGTTCCCTCGGTACACCTGGCATGTCAGAAGGTTTCCATGCAAAGATGTCCCGGTTCTCACGGATGAACTCGATGAGCGCGCTTTCCTATTTCGGATCCAAGATGACACTGATGCTGAACTGCTTGGAAGAATCGCCAGGAACAAAATCAACCAATTTAGTCTCCTCAGCCGATTTAAACTTCAAAGCCAGATCATGCTCTATAGTGGGCTTCTTTAGAGAAGTCATATCTGTCGGATCAACATTGTCCTTGTAGACCTTCAACTCCTCCGTTGCACAAACCGACTCAGCGTAAGCCACATCACCTTCCTCGCACTCCAAAGCAATCTTGTTTCTACCGTGAACTATGATGGTCCCCTTATGACCCGGCATCTTGAGATGCAGATAAACATAACACGACCTTGCCATGAATTTAGCATAAATCGGTTGTCCAAACAGGGCATGGTACGGACTTCTGATTTTAACCACTTCAAAGGTCACCGTTTCTGATCTTGAATCACGATCATCACAAAAAGCCACCTCCAGAGCTATCTTACCAACTGGGTAAGCCGATTTACCAGGTACCACACCATGAAAAACGGTGTTTGACGGCTTAAGATTCTTATTTGTTAACCCCATACGCCAGAAGGTTTCATAATACAAGATATTGATACTGCTCCCTCCATCCATGAGCACTTTGGTGAACTTATAACCTCCAACCTGCGGTGCAACCAGTAAGGCTAGATGGCTAGGATTATCAACCCGGGGCGGATGATCCTCCCGACTCCAAACAATAGGCTGTTCAGACTAGTGCAGATAACGGTGCACTGCCGGCTCAACAGAGTTTACTGCCCTTTTATGGAGCTTTTGATCGCGCTTGCATAGACTAGTAGTGAAGACATGATACTGTCCACCATTTAACTGCTTTGGGTTGCTTTGATAACCCGACTGCTGCTGATTTCCCTGATTACTCTACTGATTGTGACCACCTTGGTTGTTTTGGTTGCCCTGGTTACTCTGAAATCCTGAGTTTGAACCGCCACCGCCGTAACCCGGCCCATGATACCCTGGACCGGAACCGCCCGATGGACCCTGATCATACCGGAAGAGATCAAAGTTTTTGAATTCCCTCATGATGAAACAATCCTTCCAGAGGTGCGTGGCCGGAACCTCCTTCGTACCGTGCTTTGGGCAGGGCTGGTTTAACAGGCGCTCCAGATTCATGCCTCCACTGCGCTGAGGCGGTTTACCCTTATGACGATGCGCATTGCCTTGCATATTGGTGTTAGCCACAAAATCCGAGTTATCCGCTTTACGCTTCCCATTGTTCCCGTGGCTCGCCTGATTATGCTGTCCTTTTGTACCAGCATATTCTTTCCCTTCTCCTACTTTTCTTCATGAGAATCGGGGTCCTTGGTATTGTCAGAATCAACATACTTAACCAGAGCCGCCATGAGCGTTCCCATATTGTTGTTATGACGCTTGAGCCGTCCCAACTTCATCTTTAGTGAGTTAAACCGGCAATTACCCTCCAAGGTCACGATTGCCATATCAGGATTGATGCGGCCCGACGAATGCAGGATTTATGAAACCTGGCGCACCCAATGAGTTGTTGATTCGTTCTCTCCTTGGACACCAGCAGGCAGATCCACAATGGACATGGGTTGTTTGCACGTATCCTTGAAGTTTGCTATAAACCGGGCCTGAAGCTCATCCCATGAACTGATCTAGTTAACAGGCAGGCTCTTTAGCCAGGTACGAGCCGTTCCTTCTAACATCATGGTGAAGTATTTTGCACATGCTGCTTCATCCACATCCAGCATCTCCATTGCCATATCATAACTCTCAACCCATGCCTCAGGGGGTTGATCGGCGGTATAATTAGGCACCTTACGCGGACCCTTGAAATCCTTGGGCAGCCGCACATTACGCAGAGCCGGGGTGAGACACGACACTCCCCAAGAGCTAAAAGCGAAACCAGGTTCAACTGATGCCTTTGGTTGAACCGGAGCTGTTTGATGATTCTGGTACTGTGCTGCCAATTGCACCGCTAACTCTGCTTCGCGTCGTACTCTACTATTGTTCACCACATCCTGAGCATTCATACCACAGTGCGTCGGATTAGGCCCTCGAGGGGCATCACGGCGCCGCGCACTGCTTGACACCGCCGGTTCATCCATGTGCTTGCTTTAACTCTTGCTCGGACGGGGAGTTGAATGTATTCTGTATCGGCTGTAGGAGTAAGCCTGCTGCTGCACAACAGCGGTTTGAAGAAGATCCCTGGCCCGTCGTGTCTCAACCACCGCCAGTGAGTCACCCTCCATCGGAATAGCTGCCAAACGCGATGCCACAACAATCATGTTATCCAAAGGGCTAGAAAAGTGACCTGGCGGCGCTGGTACGTATTGCGCCGGGTTGTCCGTCCGTCGAGGTGGGTCCATCTCCCATGGCTGATCCGGCGCCGCCCCAGGTGCCTCGGTCCGGTTTACTGCTGCCGGATTACTAGGCCCGACTCCTGGCGTATTGAAGAGATTCATTCCTTCGTAAACCGGTGGTAGACGAGACCGGTATTTCCTCCTCATTACTTCGTTTGACGCGTTCTGATCCAACATAAGCCGGTAATTCTGTGCCTGGATTTGCTGTGACTGAGCATCTAAGGCGGCTCGCTCTTTAGTCATCCTGGCTTCCTTAGCTCCCAACGGTCCTTCAGCTTGGCAACCTCCGCATTATGCCGATCCTGGGTCTCCGGGGTGACTGTCGTGGTTAATAAAGTCGTCCAAGCATCCAACAAACCGGAAAGAACTTGAGCCGGCCGGCGCGCAGGGCCTCCTGCCACGGCTGCTGACCCGGACATCATTGCTGCTGTAGATGAAGATTGCAATGTGGGTTGTGTTCCGGCCATGAAGATTGCAACCCGGTTCGGCGGTTCAAAGGGGTCCGGAATACTGTCGCCATCGGAATAGCCCCCAATCCGGCCGTCTTGCAATTGGTACAGCGACTCGGTTTCACCAGTGGATGATTCACCATCTAAGTAGATGGCCGTCTCACCATCGGACACCGGTTCAGATCCCGCACCATGGATGAATCCTACGAACGCACGCTTCATGGTAGGCTGAACCCGGGCAGGGCTCGCACGCTGAGCCGTCTCGACGAGGTCGGTGGAGATGTCTGGCTCAGGGCCCGATCGCCGATCTTGGTGATGAAAACGTGAATTCCGCCAAAGGGGACCCGGTATCCGTACTCAATTGAGCCGGCCTGAGGGCCCCATCCTGCATCGTCGATGTAGAGCTTGCCGCGACGACTCTTGGTCATCCGGCCAACCGCGTACCCTTTGAGTCATTCAAGTTGCCCTTTGAGAACTCGAAACCATCATGCGATAGCCCCACGGTGGGCGCCAACTATCATGGAATTAACACGTCATATGTCCTAGCGGAAGGACTTAGTCGTGGAGCCATCGCAACGAGATTAGCTTAAAGGGGTTAAACTGGAACAAAGGATACGGGAAGTTTATACTGGTTCGGCCCCTTGTGGTGAAGGTAAAAGCCTACGATCCAGTTGTTGTGGGATTGATTGATCTCGATGAGCAGGGAGCGAATCCTCTTTACCTATCTCTCGAGTTGTTGTCTCTTGTCCCTGAACCGCCGCCGGGTTATCCCTTTATATACACAGGTTGACGCCCGACCGGTTTACAGAATCCCGAGGCCGGCTCATACAAGTGTCCGGCTCGGTCTCTTCCTTTCCCTAACTTAGAATACAAGTTATACATCTATGGTGGTTTACTACTATGGGCCCTAATCCGCCATTGGGCTCTGGGCCTATAAGCCTCCATAGTTAAAGCGCCATAGCCTTCATCTTCATGGGCTTCAATATAGATGAGAGTGAACCGGCCCCTCCTGGGCGGTTTACACTCAGTAACCATATCCCCAACACCGCGTCCATCAATTCCGGCTCTTCCTCTCTGCTACACCATTTTGTTGAGTGGTGTATGGTGCTGAATATTGATGCTTGATCCCCTCATCACTATGGAACTCATCCAAGGTGTAGTTCTTGAACTCGGTGCTGTTTTCACTTCTTATTGTCAAGATCTTTGTGTCGTGTTGACGTTGAGCTTCATTTGCAAAGTCGATGATGGTTTGTTGAGTTTCACTCTTCCTCTTGAAGAAATATACCCAAGTGTATCTTTAATAATCATCGACAATCACCAAGCAATACTTTATACCCCCAAGACTATCAAAGGATGGAGGCCCAAAGAGATCCATGTGAAGGAGCTCCAAGGGTCTCTTCGAGTAGATGATAGTCATGGGAGGGTGAGCATTCTCATGTAACTTTCCTTTGATACAAGCACTGCAAGCATGATCTTTGGCAAACCCAATGTTTGTTAATCCACAAACATGGTCCCCCTTGAGAAGACTTTGCAAATATCTCATATTGACATGGGCTAAACGGCGATGCCAAAGCCACCCCACATCAACTTTAGTCATTAGGCATGTCGCAGTCTTAGTGGGTCGCTTTGAAAAATTAATCACATAAAGACCGTTCTTGACATGCCCAACAAAGGCTACTTTAAGAGCCTTGCTCCACAAGAGGGCCACGGTATCAATATCAAAGAATGTGGCAAAGCCCATGAGTGCAAGTTGACGAACGGAAAGTAAATTGTATGCAACAAGCATGACTTTCTCGATCGTGAGATCATGAGAAATGACAACCTTGCCAAGACCCAATACCTTGGAAGACGAGGCATCACCCCACTCGACATTGGTGGGCATAGATGGAATTTTATACACGTCCACCACCAAGTCCTTGCTTCTAGTCATATGATTTGTGGCTCCACTATCGAGCAACCATGATCCCCCACCGGAAGCAAACACCTACATGAGATCAATGCTTGGTTTTAGTTACCCATTTTGTAATGGGTCCTTTGATGTTAGTAACAAGGGTCTTAGGAACCCAAATAGACCATTCAATGTACTCATAAGGAGAACCAACAAATTTAGCATAAACATGCCCATCACTAGCACGACATAACACATAAGAAGGGTTAAAGTCGCCGGCTTTGTTGGAAGGGGTGGCATTGCCCTTCTTGACATCACCACCCTTCACATTGTTCTTCTTCTCCTTAGAAGCACCCTCTCCCTCCTTCACAAAAGTTTGCTTGAGAGGAGGAGGTCATTTGGCCTTGTCATTGTAGTTCTTGTTCTTGGACTTGGGTGTGAACCCAACTCCTTCCTTGGCCACAACTTCCTTTTGATTTCTCAGAAGGTTGTTGAGATTCTTCTCACCTTGTATGAAAGACACAAGGCCTTTCTCAAGTTGCTCCTTCAACTTGGCTTTCTCCTGCACAAGATGCACATGCTCACAACATTATAGCATTTGCATTATCAATTACGACCATGTGAGGAAAACTGGCTTTCTCCTTGATTATCTTCACTTGGAGTTGATCATGAGACTCCTTGAGGATAGCATGAGCACCCTTCAAGGCCTTGTGATCCTTGTCAAGTATATCAAACTCCTCCTTGAGTCTAGCATGGTCAACCCCAAGTTTAGCCTTCTCGGAATCGAGCACACGAGATACAACAAGAGCATGATCAAGATCTTTCTTTAATTTAGCATGGTCATCGTTGTGTGACTCCTCAAGAGCCAAATGATGAACACGCTCTTCCTCAAGCGCATTAGAGAGATCCGATATCTCATCGGCATAGTCACGACTATGACCTTCCATCTTAGAGATGGTTTTTTCATGAGCCTCGATCATGTCATTGGCTTCACCAAGTTGTTCCAAGAGAGCAACGAAGTGCTTATTGAATTTTCCCTTGAGCTTACTCATAAAAGACTAAAATTCATCAACTTCATCATTAGACCCCTCACTTTCATCAATGCAATCCGTCAAGGAAGGATTAGTAATGATGGTAGTTTTGATGTTGGGGGTTACCTTGTTGGTGGGTTTGTCCATGAGGCACTTGGCGGTGATGTTCTCGTTGGGTGAATTGAAGAGAGATACCCGTAGGGTTTTGGCAATGGAAGCGGAGGTTATGGCTATGGCTTCACCATCTTCTTCATCATCATCATCCTCATTGTACTCTTCTTGGGCCACCAACCCTTTGGTCGGAGTCTTCTTGGTGAAGTTGTTCTTGTTAGGGAAGGACTTGGCTTTGTCTTTTCGGATGAGCTTGTCACCATTGTCTTCCCGCTTATCGTAAGGGCACTCCGCAACAAAGTGGCTCACACTGCCACAATTGTAACATGTTCTCACACGTTGCTTGCCCTTGAAGCCACTTGAGTTGTTCTTGTTGAAATTGGGCCTTGAGTTCTTCTTGCTCCAAAATTGCCTTGAAGCGAGAGCCATGTGCTCATGATAATCATATTTCGTGTCTTCAGGGTTGCTCTCCTCATCATCTTCTTCATCCTCCTCTTCCACACTAGCCTTGGGCTTCAAGGCAAGGTTGGGCTTCTTTGCTCTTTGAGAACGCAACACCGCATTGTTGGCGGTCTTGTCCAAGATCCTCTTCGCCACAAACTCATCCAACACTTCACTTGAGGTCAAGGTGTGGAAGTCAGGCCTTTGATGGATGATGGAGGAAATGGCCTTGTGGTAAGGCATCATGGCCTTGAGGAACTTGCGCTTGATCCAATTGTCATCCGCATCCTTGCTCCATGATCTCGGAGTGAGACCGCGAGAGTGGTTAATCTCCAGTAAAGCTCACGAGGTTCTTCATCTTCATTCATTGCAAACTCGTCGGCTTCATCTTGCACCACTTCATAGTTGGAGCGTTGAATGCTTGTGCTTCCCTTGTAAATGGAAACAACATGGTGCCACGCTTCCTTGGCCATGGTGAATGGTCGGAGATGCGCAATATCTTCGGATGGAATTGCATCTTGGATGATGAAGAGAGCACTCTTGTTGAATTGATGGTGTGTGGCTTCTCTAGGGGTGAAGTTGCTTGGGTCATGTAGATAGAAACCTTGCTCAATGATTCTCCAAAGATTAGTATTAACGTGATTTAAATGACGATTAAAGCGATAGACCTAAGAGTCAAAATCCTTATTTTTCACAATCTTAGGAGGAGGACCAACATGATTCAAATGAGTGGAGGGAACCGGTCATCCATAAGTAGGTGGAGGTTCAACATGGGCAAAGATGCCGCTACCATTTCTACCACTAGATAAGGGAACTTTATCACAAGAAGCTTCCCCCTTATTGGAGTTAGCATCCGCCACCTTGTTAGTGGGAGGAACCACTTCCAACGGTGCGGTGGATAACTAAAGACAATGAAGAAACTCCTTGAACATGCCTTTAACCTCGGCCTTCATGGAGGTTTTCAATGTGTCCAAAGCCACATTGAATTCCTCACGTGAGACCGGGGATCCCCCATCGGCCGTAGACGAAGACGGATTCACACTGGGGTGCTCCTCCTCACCGTCCATGGTGTCAACCGTACTCTTTGGATGATAAAGTCCTTAATAAAGAGACGAGGCTCTGATACCAATTGAAAGGATCGATGTAGTTGACTAGAGGGGGGGGGAGTGAATAGGCAACTAACAATTTTTAGCTTTTCTTTACCAAATTAAACTTTGCATCAAAGTAGGTTGTCTAGATATGCAACTAAGTGAGCAACCTATATGATGCAACAACAATAAGCACACAAGCAAGCAAAGGATATAACACAATATAGCTTGCACAAGTAAAGGTGACAGATAACCACAAGTGGAACCGATTGAGACGAGGATGTGTTACCAAAGTTCCTTCCTTTTGAGCGGAAGTACGTCTCCATTGGAGCGGTGTGGAGGCACAATGCTCCCCAAGAAGCCACTAGGGCCACCGTATTCTCCTCACACCCTCACATAATGCGAGATGCCATGATTCCACTATTGGTGCCCTTGAAGGCAGCGACCGAACCTTTACAAACAAGGTCGGGGCTATCTCCATAACTTAATTGGAGGCTACCAACGATACCACGGACCTTCACCACAATGGAATATGGCTCCCAGGTGACCTCAACCGTCTAGGGTGCTCAAACACCCAAGAGTAACAAGATCCGCAAGGGATTAGTGGGGGGAATCAAATTTCTCTTGGTGGAAGTGTATATTCGGGCGTTCTCAACCAATCCCTAAAGAATCAACAAGTTTAATTGTCTAGGGAGAGAGATTGGGTGAAAACAAGCTTTGGAGCAACAATGGAGCTTGGGGGAAAGAGGTAAGTCAACTTGGAGAAGAAGACCTCCTTTTATAAGGGGGGGACAATTCAACCGTTACCCCCATTCAGCCCGCAAAGAGCAGTCCTGTCGCTGGTGGCAGCGGTACTACCGCTCCCCCTCGCGGTACTACCGTGTAGACTGGGAAGGCCGAAGACGGAGCAGGATCTGGACCCAGGGCGCTACTAGCAGCGGTGGTAGGGGCGGTACTACCAGTTGCGAGCTGTACTACTGCCTCTACTGCCGTTGCTAGTACTGCAAAACCCAACACGAGAGGCGACACCCTTGAGTCGAGGAGGTAGGAGCTCAGAACAGCAGTGGTACTATGGCTGAGAGGCCCCAAGCGGTACTACCGCTGAGTAGCAGTACTGCCGCCTGTGGCTCTTGAGCGGTATTACCGCTGGGGTCCGCGATACTACCGCTGGGACCAGATTTCTCAGGAAGCAAGGAGGGATCCTCCATCGAAGCAGGAAGGCTCTATTGGTGCAAAGGGGATGTGTATGTGTTCATTCCACCCTAGCCTTACCAATGTAGACCCCCTCTTGATAGTACGGTGACTCCTATGAAACAAGTCCACCAAAACTGAAACGAAAGAGCTACACCGTCTTCGCTTAATACTCCGAGGGGAAGGAATTGTCTCGTGCCAAATGATGAATCTCTGAAATACTCAATGCACATGATTAGTCCGCAAAAGCGTTGTCATCAATCACCAAAACTACATAGTGAGAGACATGCCTTAACAGTAGCCCGAATTACTAGGAACTGGAGAGGTCCACACATCACTATGGATCAACTGAAAAGGAAAAGAAGCAATGGTGGTGGAGTTATTAAACGGAAGACGAACGTGTTTGGCAACACAAGAAGCATGACAGGTATGATCCTCTATCTTAGTACAACTGAAACTGAAACTCCTAAGAATATGATGAAGAGTGACGGGGTTGGGATGATCCAGACGAGCGTGCGAAAGATCAACGCCAGTGGAGAGAGCAACCAGTGCGGTGGTGGAGGAGGAAGATAGATGCACTGGATAGAGCTCGTCGGGGATGTCACATCGGTGAAGTACCATCCTGGTTCGAGCGCCTTGACACAAAAACCAAGTTCGTCAAATTCAACAATAATAGGATTTCCACGAGTGAAACAACAAACGGAAATAAGATTTTTAATAAGATGAGGTGACACAAGTATGTTAGACAAGGATAAAGGCATGGAATTAGAAGGAAATGAAGTGTGCCCAACATGTGTGATGGGAAGGGTGGAACCGTCACCGACAATAATGCGGTGGGCGATGGTGAGTGGAGAGAAAGAGGCAAGATTACCAGGATGAGTGAACATGTGAGCAGTAGCCCCGATGTCCATGTACCAATCACCGCCGCCGGTGTAGTTGTGCGGTAAAGGAGCGGTGTGCAGCACGGCAAGTAACGTCGGGTCCCAAGGCGCCGGTGGCAGCCCCGGCTGAGGTGACGGAGATGCTATCGTGAAGCTGTAAGCGCCACTCAGCTGCAGTGTTGGGTACCTCCATACGGCTGCGGAGCCGCGTAGTACGCCTGATGCGTCGGGGGACGTGGCACCGGAAGAGTCAGGACCGGCGCCCGTGGGACCGACATGGTGTATGCGTGGACAACACCGGTCCATGGGTTGTACCCACCGGCCCATGGGGGAGGCGCCTGCTGCTGCTGGTGATGCAGGGGGCTCGCGGGTGCCTGCTGCTGCTGTTGTTGCTGCTGGCCACCGTGCCTGCCACCCCGACGCTGATCAGCAGGAGGGGCGACTGGGGTGGGCACGCCGTAGGGGGCGGCGGCTCGGGCAGCAGCTGCGGCTGTTGCTGCAGGTAGGGCGCAGGGCCCTGAGGCTGTGGATGAGTGGCAGGGGTGGTGGGTGGTGGTGGAGGACCACCGCAGGTGGTGCCGTCAGTGAGGGCGGTGTGCATGGCCCAAGTCTTGACTTTCTTCATCTGACGCTCCTCCAACCAGACGTAGGCCACGAACTTGGCAAAGGAGGGATCGGGGATGAGCGTGAGGTTCGTCGTGGCGTTGCCGAAGTCCTCATTGAGGATGGCGGTGAGCGTGTTGAGGAGGAGATCATCATCGATCTTCGTGCAAATATGACGGAGCTCGTCAGCAAGAGTCTTGAGACGGCAACTGTCGGTGTCAAAACCGGCAGATCTCGGGTAGGGGGGACAGACGATGCCATGGACCTAGGGTAGGGTCATAGGCCTGACCTACATGCCCTACCCAAGGTCACTACCCTAGAATCAAGGACATTCAAAGTGTAACAAGAGATACCGACTGAAGTAACCATGGAGTGCAATTCCACTCGACCAAGATGAAGTCACTCGACCATACAAGAAAACACTCGGAGTACAAAAGACCTAGAGTCACTCAGGATGGCAACGGTCAAGCGTTCACTCCGTAGTCTTAAAGATCACTAATAGCTCTTTATAGCCGGTGTTACTAGTAACGCCTTGTCTTAATGTACATTGAACCCTATAATGCGGGACAGATGGGGTCCTGGCGCACTCTATATAAGCCACCCCCTCCTCTGGCACAAGGGTTGGCACCCCCTATCACACACACACACACACACTTATATTCCAGTCGACTGCCTCAGGGCACCGAGACGTACACTACTAGGGAAAAGCCTAGTAGCAGCGCGGGTTTTAGGCCTATCAGTAGCGCGGGAAGAAGCGCTACTGATAAGGCGCTACAGCTAATGCTTAGCAATAGCGCGCCTGGATCCACGCTACTGCTAAATTGAGTTAGTAGTAGCGCTTCTTCAGAACAACACTACTGGTAGTTAGTAGTAGCGGTTCTCCTTTCCCGCGCTACTACTATTATTTAGTATTTTATTTCTTTTTTATTTCATGTTGTATTCATACACCTTTACACAAGTTTTCATACAATAGGAATTTAGAGATTGTTTTTACATCATAATGAGTTATTACATCACGGGGTGAAAGAACCGTGGACTAGTTTCAAGTGGATGTCCATCCACTTGAAACTAATCCGCGGTTCTTTCACCCAATGATATAATAATATCATCATCATCATCATATCATTAACAACTTATCATCATAATACATCATTGTCATATAACACCTCCTCAAGATCATCGTTTTCATCAATGACATCACATAGCAAATTGGTCACTAGTCGTAATCACAAGTACTCCTCATTATCAACTCTAACACATTACCACATAATAAACATATTGTACCTCATAGGACCTATTACATTCGATTAAGACCTACTACATTTTCTAAGGTAAAATAGCAAAAAACAAGATAGCCCCTGACTCTCCATTATGGAGAATGGAGATTAGCCTATCTCCAATTCTTGCCTTTCGCTGAATGTTACTTCCAAGAACCTCCTTGCGAATGTCCATACATTTCTTCCATTCTTTGATGAACATGTGTTCACGGTTTTTAGAAATCCGATATGCACAGGTGAGCTCCGTAGATTTACCTGGCAGTATGTTCAGAACTGAGAGGCGACCATGCAGAGACATCAGATGAGGCACACAATCCATTGGGAGTTTCAGTTGAAAAACATAATAATAACTTCGTAGTTAGCAATGATGTACTAGTTTTAGAAGTATGCAAAAGATGCACGGATGTCGTAATAGTAAAAAATCTTACCAGGGTATCTCCAGAGAAGTTATTGTGGTTCAACACATGCACTAGTAGCACGTATTCACCATAATTTGGAGTAGTTTGATAATAGTCATTGTAATTCTCAAGAAGAGTACACAATGCGATCAGATGATTTTTCTCCTTATACGTTAATTCGGTGCCATCGGTGTAGTGGGTTTTATCTACCATCTTCCGCACAGTCTTTGAAGAATCAAAATAAGCTATCAATGGAAATAAGCTATCAACTATTTTTGAAATAAACAATATAAATTAGTTAATAACTATGTTTGAGAAACTCACATAGCGGTACAATCGGAAGTGTATCAACAAGGACCCAAATGTCCATATTGTCTTGCTCGATGTCAGGATCACCAAGATCCATGGTAACAATCATACCCTCATAAAAACCATACATTTTGCAAAGTGCTTCCCAATTTTGGCAACCAAAATGGGTTACGCTCTGAGCATTGCACAGATTTACTTCAAAATCCATATCATGATGGGTCCTTAGGTGTATTTTCTTTGTTTCAAAATTTTCATGGTCTTCAAAACCCATCCTCTCCAAGACATAGCGTCTTGCATGGCATGGGATAAGCTAGTCGAATTGTAAAATATGAAAATTAGACGTTGAAATAGTTGAAGTAATGCTTAATTACGAAAAAACACTTGTCGTTGTTGCGTACCATTTCACAATCGAAGGTCTCCTCAAGCTTAATGCTGAAGCTCCGATCTTCGTCCAGCTGAACGAACCTGTCGCACATACCTCGATCGTCGTGGCACCAGCTACACTCCCCCGGGAGACTGTCGTCGTCCGAGTACGACATTTCCTACGTTCATAATTCAAAGATTAAACTTGTACATATTCTAGCACAAGTCATGCCAGAATTCACGAAAAAATCTGGCTTGACCTTTGCTAAAAAAAGGACATATCGAGTGCCTGAAATTTGCCGGAACGGAAATTAATCAACACTCCGGCAAAACATAGGCCACTCGGAGATGTAAACTAAACATGAACGGCCACTTGGGCAACCACATATCCTATTTGAGCAACAACACAAGATATACAAGGATATTTGGCTGGTCTCACCTTGATGTCGGAGGGGGTCGGTGACTGGGACGACAGCGGGGATGTCGGAGGGGGTCGGTGACGGGGACGATGGTGGTTACCTGAAACCATATAAGTTATCACTAATACATCCCGAATAATTGCTTAAACTAAAAAATAACAACAAATATGACATGTTCAACTAGTTTTATTAATTCAACTAGTTCTTACTAAATATAAACTTACTATAAATAGAAAAAAACTAGTTCTTTCTAAAAATAAAGTAGTTCAACTAGTTATATTAATTATCTTACTAAAAATACATTAGTTCTATTAATTCAACTAGTTCAACTAGTTTATTAATTTACTTACTAAACTAGTTCAACTACAACTAAAGTAGTTCAACTACAACTACTATTAACATCTACTACTACTAAACATCTAGTACTAACTAAGCAACATCTAGTACTAGCTATGAACCCTAAATTAACATCTACTACTACTAAATCTAGTACTAACTAGTGGCAGGGGGTGGGGGGTGACAGAGAGGTAGCTAGGGGCGGCAAGGACGAGGGCGGTGGGAGGAGGGCTGCCGGCGGAGGAGGGAGGAGGGGCAGCCATAGGCGGAGGTAGGAGGGTGGCGGCGGCGGAGTGAGGGGCAGCCACAGGCGGAGGGAGGATGTGCGAGGAGGAGGGAGGAGGGACGGAAGGAGGGGAGTACCTCGGCGGCAGACAGACGAAGGCCGCGGCAGCGGCGATGCACGACGACGGTTACGCGGGCGAGAGTGAGAGTGTGAGTGAGAGGGCCGGTCGTGCGCGTGGGGATAAGGTAGGGATAGTTGTAGCATGTTTGCCAAAATGCGCTACAGCTAATCTGAATAGCTGTAGCGCTTTCCATATAAACCGCTACTGCTAAGTGTAACAATACAAAAAATACGTCAATGCAAAAATACATTGGCCATCAATGATCTTTTTATGTACAATCTGAACTGTCAATATGAGTCCTCTCCAGTAGGAACCGGAGAGGACTCATATTGCGGCCACAAATTTTACACATAGAGTTCAGTGAAGACCAACTGGTTGTGGTAGTTTCAGAAATAACATATTTAAGGTGGTAAACACCCTGTTCATGGAGCGAGGTGGGACTAAACTTGTGGGCTGATCTTAGCAGTAGCGGTTTTCCTAGAAGTGCGCTGCTGCTAACTTCTATAGCAGTAGCTCTGTTCAGTATAGTGCGCTACTGCTATAACTAG
>NC_041393.1:422997209-423035053 GCF_002162155.2 Triticum dicoccoides | reverse complement strand
GGCCATGGCAACTATAGCAGTAGCGCTGTTTGCGGTGGACGGGCTACTGCTATTTTCCTGTCAGCAGCGCGTTTTGAGTACACGCGCTACTGCTAAATAGCAGTAGCGTGGTATTTTGAAGAGCGTTGCTGGTAAGATTCTGTGTATAGGCTTTTCCCTAGTAGTGGTAGGGCTTTTACCTCGTCCGAGAGGGGCATGAACTCGTAGACTCGTGTGTACAATCTCGTCGTAGCTAGGGCCTTGCCTCCTCATACGTACCCCCTACTCTTACTATCAGACTTAGTACCACGACAGTTGGCGCCCACCTTGGGGCAAAGCATCTTGGCTTCCGGCGAGGTTGCATTTTTTCCGATCTCCATCAACATGGTTTCCGGCGGTGGTTTGGTTGTGGGTCGCGAGTTCCGACTCGGAGCGCTCACTTTCGTCCCCGACGACTCCGCCTAGCTTCAAGAAGCCCCCTCGATGTCAAGGCTCTTCCGATCCGCGGGGCATCACACTTCTGCGCGAGTGCCTACGGTGTTCTTCTGCGCCAGCCGTCAATCTCGTATCGGTCGGCTCTCGCATCATTCGCTCACTCCGCTAGACGCCACCGCAAGCGATCCGGACGGTCTCGGCTCCAACGGTGGGTAAAGCATGCAGTGGCCCGCCAGACGGCCACCCCTCAAGTCGCAGCGATCGAGCCCGATGAATTTCTCTACGGACCATTCGACCCGTCGATTGGCTCTGTGGATACTCTTTCCGAGCGAGGGAGCAGCGACCCAGCGTCAGAAGTTCTCATGGTCGACTCTCGTCGCAGCCCACCCGGGTTTCGCCGCAACGGTGGCAACGGCGATGGTGACTGTCGTGGAATTGTCATGTCAGATGTCCTCGTGAAAGGACTTAGTTGTGGAGCCAACGCAACTAGGAAGCTTAAAGGGGTTAATCGGGACAAAGGACACGAGAGGTTTATACTAGTTCGGCCCCTTACGCTGAAAGTAAGGCCTACGTCTAGTTGGGTTGGTATTGATGTTTCGATGACCAGGGAGCGAGATACGCTATGCCCGGCTCTCGATGAGTTGTTTCTTGCCCTAAGCCGCCAGCAGGTCGTCCCCTTATATACACGGGTTGACGCCCTGTGGCTTACAGAGTCTCGGCCGGCTTATAAACAGTGTCCGGCTTGGTGACTAGTTAAATCTACCTTATGATACAAGTCATGCCATTGTGGCGGATTAGTACAACGGGCCTTAAGTCGCCAGTGGGCCTTAGGCCCTTTATTGAACCGCCATCTTCATGCTTGGTCTTGGGCTTCTTTCTGGTGAGTCTTCTTTGTGTAACCCGGCCCCTCCCGGGCGGCTTACACAAATAGTTATATCCCCAACATTAGGCCCCAGATTGATTTGAACCTGTTCATGTCAATCTTAAAATACCTTAAGAAATAAATCTTCAGTCTTCTGACTGTGCAAAGGTTTTCTTTAACCCGCCATGACGTCATCTTTTGGATCCATGTTAACCCGCCGTGACGTCATATTTACTTAAATTCATTCTTTATTTCATCATATCCTCCAACGGATCCTTGCCTTTACTGACCGTTCCAAAAATCGAGGCGTCGGGGCCGCTGGATAATAATGCTTATCTCCTCGTTTCTCGCGCCGTCTTAGTCATCCTTTCCCTATAAATAGGCATGACCTAGGTCTTCCCATTCTCCTCCTTTAGTCGTCTTCTTCCTCTCACTGCTCCTCTGCCGCTTGAGCTCCGCTGCCGCCGCCGCCGTCGCAGATCTCCTTGTCTTCACCAACTCAGGCCGCTGCATCAACCTGGTTTGACCAGAAAAAACGCGACGACCTTCCGCAGCAATCCTGCATCCGTAAGTCTCCTCTTCCTTGCTCCTCAGACCCGCATTAGGACCTTCGAGTTCTTCGGTGTTCTTCGTTGCTCATTAGGAACCCCTCGTAGATTTGCTCACCATCGTCATTTTGATCTTAAAGATGGCAGAAACCTGATGCGGTAGCTATTTCTCACCCACTTTGATTGCAAGTAGATCCCTTCCTGTCGCATAGAGGCCTTGTTCAAGCCCTTGAACTTCATCTGTGCCAGCTCTAGGTCTAGAAAATTTTGTTTTTAGAACAGCTGTTTGATCCAAAATAATAACAGCAACTTGTGAAACCTATTTGTTTCACCCGGAAGTAAAAAAAACTGCTTCTGTCGAATATGTTTAACTGCTCTTTGACACCTGTAGCGGCTTAATATTTATTGCATAGTTATCCATATATCATTAGGCCCCTTCTTAAGCCGCCACCTTGACTAGTTTTAAATATTTTCCTCCGGGTTATATTTGAACCGGAACCTCTTATTTTGTCATAGGCCTCAATTTTTGTCATGGCACCTAAGGCGGCCAAGGCTCCTGTGACCTGTAATTGGGTCCCATCCACAGTCACAAGGAGTAAACTGTCTGAATTTGTGAAGTCTGGCCATCTGCCTAAGAAAGAGGTCATGTCTTATTGTGCCCCTGACCCGTCTGAAGAGAAGCCTCAACCCAAAGAAGGGGAGGTGATTTTTTTTTACAGATCACATGAACCGGGGATTTCCCCTCCCGGTTCAAAATTCTTCAGGGAGGTTTTGAATTTGTTTGACCTTAGACCTCAAGACATTGGACCCAATTCTGTGTCAAATATTTGCATTTTCCAAGTCTTCTGCGAGGCGTACCTGGGAGAAGAACCAAATCTGCTTTTGTTCAGAGAGCTTTTCTACTTGAACCGGCAAAATGAACGTGCCAACGGACCCAGTCTTGAACTTGGCGGCATCTCAATTCAGCAGCGGAGAGATTACCTTTTTCCTTATGCTGAACTGCCGAGTTATCCAAAAGATTGGAATCATACGTGGTTCTATTGTCAGGACACTTCGCCGGCTGATGAGAGCCCTCTGCCCGGCTTCCGCGCTCTGCGCCTTGAGTCCAACCATCCGCTAGCGGATAAACTAACCTCTATTGAGCGTCTGCCTCTCTATCCCACCATCAAGAAGATCAAAGCTCTTTTGGGAAACGGCTTAAACGGCATTGATCTGGTCCGAGTCTGGGTCACTTGGCGAGTACTTCCGTTAAGCCGCCGTCCTGGCTTAATGTGTACTTATTCAGGCAAAAACGATGATCCACTGTGTCATAGCCCTCATGACTTACCAGACGATGTGGTGGAAGCTACGACCCAGTCGCTGCTGAAGGAGGGCACATTGACTAGTAATGCCTTCGGCTTACTTCCCTTCTGCAAGAAGAACCCGGCCCCCGCAGTGAGTCACCAACCTCAATAAATATTCTTGATATGTTACACCTTATTTTTACTCATAATCCCTTATCTTTTTCCACAGGCCAATGACAACTTCTGGAAGGTCAAGTATGACCATGAGGCTGCCAAGCAAGCCAGGGCAGCCAAGAAAACCGAAAGAAAAGCTGCTAAAACGGGAACTTCAAAGAAGAAGAAACCCAGCGCCTCCGATTTACTCAAATTGGATGACACTTCTTTGGATGACGAAGAGGTAATCCTTAACTCTCTTAAATCCTTTGCCATTTATTTTATTGACATTTTTTCCTTTCAGGAGGATACAGGGAACAGCCAAGCGGTTGACGAAGAGGTAACTATAATCTCCTCCGACTCAGAGCCTTTGCCAAAGCAAAAAATCCGAAGGGTGACCCGGAAAGTAAGATTTTCACATCCTCTAGCTTATCAAGATCCTCTGTTTCTTTTGAAGCAACAACAGCTTGAAAACCGGAGGCAGACCCGGACCAACAAGGATGCAGAACTCTCCTCCGGCTTACCTGACGTAACTAGGAAGCGTTGGACTGAGGTTATCTCCGATTTACGTTCTGTTTTACCTTTGGCGGGTTTAATTCGCCAACCTCTCAATTCATCTGACTCCAATTATCAGGATACCTCTCCTTCCTCCGGCGAGTCTATGCAATCAAACATGCCGGCTTTCAAAACTGCTCCCGGGTACTGTAACTTTAGTTACTTTTGGCTTTACCTTACTCATGCTTTAGTATTCATCCTTCTACCTTTGTTGATAGCATGCAAGTGAAACCCAGCAAGAGGACAAAGAAGAATAAGCTGTCCCAAGACCCGGTTGTGACTGAACCGGTGCTTGATATGTCTGCTCCTGACAGTTCCTCCCATCAACCGCCGCCTGACACGGACTCTGATATTCCAGTGCCAACCTCTGACCCGCCTGCCGAAGATACCCTCAACAGCTCCGATAACCTGGAAGCTCCTAGCCCAATCAAGGCGAATGACCCGGAAGTTGAATTTCTGAAAAGTCAGTTTGTTGAGCCGGGGCGACCTACTGTCCTTGCCAAATGTACTACCAAGGAAGAACTTGCCGAACGCCGAAAGGCCAAGCAGGACATTACTGATTATACTCACTTAAGCATTGGTGATATAGTCTCGGGCTATCTGAATCAAGTGCATAATAGTCGTGACCTGGAAATTGACATGGTGAAACAAATACAGCACAAATCTGAGGTATAACTTATGCTATTTCCTGAATCATACTTATTTTAATAGCCCCCAAGTCTATTGCTTATTAATAAATATGCTGTAGACTTAGAGATCTGCTTATTATTGTTTTGTCCGGTTTTAAAGAGAAAATATTTGAGCCGGTTACAGCATGATAGTTTGAACTTGCGATAGACATTAGCCCCCAAGTGTCAAGTATATTTACTTGTAAAGTGCTTGAGACTTAATATGCATGACCCGGCATTGTAGGTTAAAAAATTCTTCAGCATACATTAGCCCCCAAGTGTCAAGTATCTTTACTTGTAAAGTGCTTGGGACTTAAATGTTATCTTACCATGATTCTTACTATAACCCGGTATCAATGCAGGCCACCATAAGTCAATTTGAGTCGGAGATTGCTGACTTGAAGTGCCGTCTGTCAGCTCAAGAACTTGAAACTCAGAAAGCCAACTCAAAATTTGAATTTAGCGTATCTGAACAAGAGAAGTTGAAGAAGAATTTTGAGTCAGAGAAGAAAATCGGGGCTGATGAGAAGGCTTCACTGGTCACCCAGGCCGAGACGGCAGAGGCATCACTTGCAGAAGCAACAACTGAGCTGTCCGAATTAAAACGCCAGATATCTCAAATGGTCTCAGCCATCTTTGGTAAGTTATTGTACATAACCTCAAATATTGTAATCCTTCCTTTAATGACTATTGTAATCGTTATCTCCGGCTCACTTTTATATTTGCAAATACACGGGCCCCAGGAGCACACACCTTAAGCAGAACATGCTGATCAAACTTAAGGCGGTCTACACTCTAGTGGAGCAACTGTACATTGGGTCACAACGTGCTTTGGCCGTTGTAGCTTTATCAAATACCACTCCCCGCCTTCTGCAAGACGTGCTGAAGTGTCTCGCTGTGCTACCTCAGCAGATCCAGGATTTAAGGAAGGCATCTTCAAGAGCCGGGGCCGTAGCCGCATTGAGCCGGGCAAAGGCATGGATTCTAGAACTAGACCTGATCGACCTCGCCCTTGGATACCCGAGTCTAAAAGAAGATGGGACCGTATTTGATGATCAAGATTTCACCGCCTGTGTCAAAATCATACGCCCCTTGGATCCCTCATTGGGAATGACACTGACCTTACCAAGTATTCGCCGGGCTATGACAGTGAGAACCGGAGAATTCCAAACACTCCATATGATCAAGTCAGCTTAATCCCTCCAACTCGTAATCATACTTTTTCCCCTGAAGTGGACCCGGCCGGTTTAATAGATGATGAAGCTGAGTTTGAAGCCTTGAGTGGCATTGACTGGGCCTCGTCAACCTTCCAAGACAAAGCAACCGACGGAGAGGCGGAGAAGGATAACCCAGAATCTTCAAGCCCGCCGAAGGAGTGAATCGTCAGGCGTTTTGCAAACAACAATGCTTCATTTATTCAGACTCGGGGAGTCTTGTAACAGGGTAGAAAAAACTTCTCGATGTTTGCCATGCCTTCGCGCATGTTCCTAGCGCTTAATACTTTCGTAAGCCGCCATCGCTATATATTTCTGGCTTATGTTGATCGTTTATTTCCTTGACGTTTAAATTTGCTTGCCTTATCCTGCACATAAAACAAGCAAAAATTCCCTTGGCGGTTTATCGCGTCGGGGGTCACATAAAGTATTGATAACCTGGAACACTAACCAAAGACATCATATACATGCCGGTTTATGACTATATTTGTAAAACATAATCATAACAGCATACCTGCGATCCCTTTGATAATCTTTCCTGCTTATATGATGTTCACCTGACACTTAACAACCTGGAGTGTTCAATATTAAGCCGGAAGAATCAAAAACTATCTCATAATGCTTTCAAGAAGGTCTCTGATTCGAATACTCAAGATGGTCAAAATAATTATGCTTATGATGGATAATAAACAACATTTAGAGGCTTCTGATTCGAATACGATCAGTAAACAGTTCCAAAGGGGTTAAGCTAAGATTCGGATACGATCATATAGCCCCCAGTGGCTTTGGCGATGCCGGACAAGTGGGTATCGACAGCTATGTTCTCTTTGGTTCGAATATGACCTATGTTTGAACAGGAAGCCCCCAAGTGACCATAAGAGTTGTTTAATGACGCTGATTCGAATACGATCCACGTCAGACCGAAAGGGGTTAAGCTGTGATTCAAATATGATCAAGAAGCCCCCAAGTGGGTTTGGCAGTATGCCGATCAAGTGGGTATCGACAGCTATGTTCTCTTTGGTTCGAATACGGCCTATGTTTGAATAGGAAGCCCCCAGGTGACCATGGCTAGATTCGGTTATGATCATAAGCCATACCAAAGGGAAAGCCGGATTCAGATGTGATCCGCTCCCTGTTGGTTGTCTCCACCACCTGGTAAAAAAGACACATGAACCTTTGAGGGTAAAAAAGGATAGAGGTCCTTCTTTATTTCTTTATATAATATATACGTCGTCAAAATATATACATCTTGAAAGTTGGTGGTTTAAGTATAGTAAGGCCGGAGATGAGCAACATTCCATGGCCGGCGGGTCTCCTCCTCCGACTTACGTGAGTCTTTGTGCTCTCGAACATCGATGAAGTAGTATGACCCGTTGTGCAGATTCTTGCTGACCACAAAGGGTCCTTCCCAAGGTGGGGATAGCTTGTGCATATCAGACTGATCCTGAATGAGCCGGAGCACCAAGTCGCCTTCCTGAAAGGTTCTGCTCCTAACCCAGCGGCTGTGATAGCGGCGCAGGTCTTGTTGATAAATCGCCGAGCGGGCTATTGCCAAGTCTCGCTCCTCATCCAACAAGTCAAGTGCATCCTGACGAGCTTCTTCGTTGTCAGCCTCAACGTAAGCCGCCACGCGGGGTGAATCGTGCCAGATGTCACTTGGCAGGACCGCCTCTGCACCATACGCCATGAAGAAAGGTGTAGCATGTAGATCTATTAGGCGTAGTGTTGATGCTCGACAGTACAGAAGGTAACTCCTCCACCCAACAACCTGGAGTTCGCTGTAAGGGGACAAAGAGCCGGGGCTTCATACCTTTCAGGATCTCTTGATTAGCTCTTTCTGCTTGACCATTGGATTGAGGATGAGCAACAGCCGAAACATCAAGCCGGATATGTTCTCGTTGAAGAACTCTTCCATGGCACCCTTGGATAGATTAGTGCTATTATCAGTTATAATGCTGTGTGGGAAACCAAAACAAAAGATCACCTTTTTCATGAACTGAACCGCCGTGGCTGCATCACACTTACTGACTGGCTCTGCCTCAACCCACTTTGTAAACTTATCCACTGCTACCAGGAGATGCGTCTTTTTATCCTTAGACCTCCTGAAAGGCGCAACCATGTCAAGCTCCCAGACTGCGAACAACCAAGTGATTGGGATCATCCTCAATTCTTGAGCTGGCACATGAGCTCGTCGTGAAAACTTCTGACAACCATCACATTTACTGACCAGATCCTCCGCATCAGCGTGAGCCATCAGCCAGTAGAAACCATAACGGAAAGCCTTAGCCACGAGGGATTTTGACCCGGCATGATGACCACAATCTCCTTCGTGGATCTCACGAAGTATCTATTGACCCTCTGCAGGCGACACACAAAGCTGAAACGCCCTAGTGACACTTCGGTGATGTAACTCACCATGAACAATCGTCATAGATTTGGACCGCCTGACGATTTGCCTTGCCAAGGTCTCGTCCTCAGGGAACTCTCCCCGGGTCATATAGGCAAAATATGGTACCGTCCAATCTGGGATGATGTGGAGAGCTGCCACCAGTTGTGCCTCCGGGTCTGGCACTGCTAGCTCTTCCTCTGTAGGCACCTTGACAGAAGGATTATGCAAAACATCGAGAAAGGTGTTAGGCGGCACTAGCTTACGTTGAGATCCCAACCGGCTTAAAGCATTAGTCGCCTCATTCTTCCTTCGATCAATGTGCTCCACTTGATAACCTTTGAAGTGACCAGCCACAACATCTACTTCACGACGATAAGCCGCCATAAGGGGATCCTTGGAATCCCACTTGCCTGACACCTGTTGAGCCACGAGGTCTGAGTCTCCCAAACACCTTACCCGACTTAAGTTCATCTCCTTGGCCATCCGGAGACCATGGAGTAAGGCCTCATACTCAGTTGCATTGTTAGTACAAGGAAACATAAGCCGGAGCACATAACAAAATTTTGTCACCTCGAGGGGAAGTTAAAACAACTCCAGCCCCCGAGCCTTCTAGCTGCCTGGACCCGTCAAAGTGAATAGTCCAATATGTGTTATCTGGCTTCTCCTCAGGTGCCTGCAACTCTGTCCAATCGTTGATAAAGTCCACCAAGTCCTGAGACTTAATAGCAGTACGCGGCATGTACTTCAAACCGTGAGGCCCAAGCTCAATAGCCCACTTGGCGACCCGTCCTATGGCCTCCCTATTCTGGATGATGTCTCCTAAGGGGGCAGAACTTACCACAATTATAGGATGACTCTGAAAGTACTGCTTCAACTTCCGGTTTGCCATAAACACTCCATAAACAAGTTTCTGCCAGTGTGGATACCTTTCTTTAGACTCAATAAGCACCTCACTGATATAATAAACCGGCCGTTGAACCGGATGCTCTTTGCCGGCTTCCTTAAGCTCCACCACGATCGCAACACTGACGGCTCGTGAATTAGCAGCCACGTATAACAACAACGGCTCTTTATCAATGGGAGCCGCAAGAACCGGTGGTTCAGACAATTGCCTCTTCAAGTCTTCAAAGGCAGCATCTGCAGCATCACTCCAGACAAAAGTGTTTGTTTTCTTCATCATCTGATACAGTGGTAGGGCCTTCTCACCTAACCGACTTATGAACCGGCTTAAAGCGGCAACACGACCCGCCAGTCGCTGAACATTATTGATGCACGCCGGTTTAGCCAGAGAGGTAATTGCCTTAATCTTCTCCGGATTAGCTTCAATGCCTCAGTTCGATACCAAAAAACCCAAGAGCTTGCCTGCAGGTACACCAAACACACACTTGGCCGGGTTAAGCAACATCTTATAAAACCGGAGATTATCAAAGGTCTCTTTTAAGTCGGATATCAAGGTTTCCTTCTCTCCGGACTTCACCATGATGTCATCGACATAAGCATGAACATTACGCCCGATTTGATCATGTAGACAGTTCTGCACACATCGCTGATAAGTCGCCTGAGCACTCTTGAGTACAAACGGCATAGAGACATAATAGAAGGCTCCAAACAGAGTGATGAAAGCCGTCTTCTCCTGGTCCTTAACTGCCATTTTGATCTGATGATAACCAGAGTAAGCATCCAAGAAGCTCAAACGTTCACAACCTGCCGTAGCATCAATGATTTGATCAATACGGGGGAGAGCAAAGGGATCAGCCGGACAAGCCTTGTTTAAGTCCGTGTAGTCCACACACATCCGCCAGGTGCCGTTCTTTTTAAGCACAAGCACCGGGTTAGCCAACCACTCTGGGTGAAAAACGTCAACAATGAACCCGGCCGCTAAGAGCCGGGCGACTTCCTCTCCAATAGCTTTCCGTCTCTCTTTGTTAAACCGTCGAAGGAACTGCCTGACCGGCTTATACTTCGGATCAATATTGAGAGTGTGCTCAGCGAGTTCCCTCGGTACACCCGGCATGTCAGAAGGTTTCCATGCAAAGATGTCCCCGTTCTCACGGATGAACTCGATGAGCGCGCTTTCCTATTTAGGATCCAAATTGGTACTGATGCTGAACTGCTTAGAAGAGTCGCCTGGGGTGAAATCAACAAGCTTCCTCTCAGCGGCCGATTTAAACTTCAACGCCGGGTCATGCTCTGTAGTTGGTTTCTTCAGGGAGGTCATATCTGCCGGGCCAACATTGTCTTGATAAAATTTGTGCTCTTCCGCTGCACAGGCAGACTCAGCATAAGCCGCGTCGCCTTCTTCACACTCCAAGGCTACCTTTCGACTTCCATGCATAGTGATGGTGCCCTTGTGACCTGGCATCTTGAGCTGCAAATAGACGTAACACGGTCGTGCCATGAACTTAGCATAAGCCGGCCGCCCAAACAGAGCATGATACGGGCTCCTGATTTTGACCACTTCAAACGTTAGTTTCTCATCCCTGGAATCATATTCATCTCCAAAGGCCACTTCTAGTTCAATCTTGCCAATTGGGTAAGCCGATTTACCAGGAACCACTCCATGGAAAATAGTGTTGGATGTCCTCAAATTCTTATCAGTCAACCCCATGCGTCGAAAGGTCTCATAATAGAGGATATTGATGCTGCTACCTCCGTCCATGAGTACCTTAGTGAATTTATATCCACCAACCTGAGGTGCTACCACCAAGGCTAATTGACCCGGATTATCAACCCGTGGAGGGTGATCTTGTCTGCTCCACACAATGGGTTGTTCTGACCACCTCAAATAACGAGGAACTGCCGGCTCAACAGAATTTACGGCCCTCTCATGAACCTTCTGGTCACGTTTGCATAAGCTAGTGGTAAACACGTGATACTGCCCACTATTCAACTGCTTTGGATGGCTCTGATAACCCAACTGCTGCTGCTGCTGCTCTCCTTGACCAAACTGCTGTTGATTATAGCCGCCTTGATGTCCCTGAAAGCCGGAACTTGAACCACCATCCGGGCCATGAAAACTGCCAGCCCCTGAGCCACCGCCGGACCCATGATTGCCGTCAAAGGTGTTGGAATTCTTAAATGCCTTCATGATCGCGCAATCCTTCCATAGGTGGGTGGCAGGTCGCTCCCGGGTGTCGTGCCTCGGGCAGGGCTCATTGAGTAGCTGCTCAAGAGATGGGCCTGACCCGTCGGATCGAGGCGGCTTGCACTTATGTCTCTGATTGTTACCTTGTGTATTGGCATTGGCTACAAACTCCGGGTTACCATCCTCCTTACGCTTATTGCCTCCTTGATTCGTTGGGTTATGCTGCTGACCCTTCCCATTGCCGTTCTTCTTTCCCTTCCCGGTCTTTTCCTCATCAGACGCGGGGTCCTTGGTACTATCAGAGTCGACATATTTGACTAAAGCCGCCATCAGTGTACCCATATCGTTGCAATTACGCTTAAGGCGCCCCAGTTTCTGCCTCGGCGGCTCAAAACGGCAATTCTTCTCCAACATGAGGACTGCAGAGCCGGCATCCATCTTGTCAGATGAATGTATTATCTCCTTGACCCGGCGTACCCAATGAGTCGTAGATTCACCCTCCTCCTGCTTACAATTTGTCAAATCTACAATCGACATAGACTGCTTACAAGTGTCTTTGAAGTTATGGATGAAACTGGCTTTTAACTCTGCCCATGAACCAATGGAATTGGGTGGCAAACCCTTTAACCAGGACCGGGCCGTTCTATCTAACATCATGGTGAAATACTTAGCCATCGCTCCGTCGCTGACCTCCAACAGCTCCATGGCCATCTCATAACTTTCGATCCACACTCCGAGTTTTAAGTCGGCCGTGTAGTTCCGCACCTTTCGAGGTCCCTTGAAGTCCTTGGGTAGGCTCACACTACGCAGAGCCAGTACTAGACAAGGAACACAGCCGGTTCTAGTGGCTACTCCTGTCTCAATGGAAGTCGTCGGATACTCTGGGAAATCGTGATGAGCCATCTGTTGAGCCGCTAGCTGAGCTGCCCACTCGTTCTCCTGACGTATTTGGTCCTGTACCGGATTATAGCCACCGGGTTGGTTACGGCGCTGGGCGTTGCTTGACAAAGCTTCAGACTCCATGTGCCTGCTCTAACTCGGACTCCGGTTTTGACGAGGCGGTGCTAACCAAGGCAGAGGAGTTGAATGAATCATGTCCCGGCTGTAAGAATAGGTCTCTTGCTGAGCCAAGGCCGTCTGGAGAAGTTCTCTGACCCTTTGGGTCTCCACTGCTGTCGGGTCATCACCGTCCACGGGAAGAGCCGCCAAGCATGCTGATGCCGCGATTAAGTTCTCCATGGGGTTGGAAAAGTGACCCGGTGGTATCGGCACATAACGTGGTGGTGCCATTCTCCCATGAGGAGGTGGCATCTCCCGAGGCTGAGACGGCCCTCCTGCTCCGGCTGTCATAAACTGATTAGTCTCTGGCGGGTTACTTGGGCCGGCCCCGGGTGTAGCGAAAAGAATCCGAGGGTCGTAATTCAGAGGTAAACGGGACTGGGTTTTCTGATGTCTCCTCCTCATCACCTCATTAGACGCGTTTAGGCTCACCGTGAGCTGGTAAGCTTCTGACTGTAGCTGTTGCGCCCGTGCATCTAGAGCCGCCCGCTCTGTGGCTAATCTAGTGTCCTCGGCTGCCAAGGCCTCCTTGGCCCGAACTATCTCCTCACGCACGTTTGCAGGAATAACCGTGGCAGTTAACAGGGCCGTAATCTTGTCTATGAGATCTATCAGCACCTGAGCCTGCGGGCGCACAGGCCCTCCTGCCCCGGCTGCCCCCGTGCCGGATGTTATTGCTGTAGCGCGGCCGTAGAATTTTGGCCGGGTTGAGTCCCAGCCATGAAGACTCCTGCCCATCTTGGCGGCTCATAGGGGTCCAGAATACTAGTGCCATCGGAACAGCCCCCAAGCACTCCGTCTTGCACTTAGTATAACGAATCTGTTGAACCGGTGGACGAGTCATCGTCCGAGGGGACGGCCGTCTCACCACCATCTTCAGATCCTTCAGAAAGTTTCTCTTCGTGGATCCAACCCATGAAGGCACGCTTCATGACAGGTTGAACCCGGTTCTTCCTCGCACGCTGAGCTGTCTCGACGAGGTCGGCGCAGTTGTCCGGCTCAGGGCCCGGCTCACCAATCCGGCCGATGAACACGTGGATTCCACCAAAGGGGACCCGGTACCCATACTCAATTGAGACGGCGTCGGGGCCCCAGCCTTTGTCATCGATGTAGATCTTGCCGCGACGACTCTTGGTCATCCGCCCCACTACGTATCCCTTGAGCCCTTCGAAGTTGCCCTTCAAGAACTCAAATCCACCGTGCGCTGGCACCATGGTGGGCGCCAACTGTCATGGAATTGTCACGTCAGATGTCCTCGTGAAAGGACTTAGTTGTGGAGCCATCGCAACTAGGAAGCTTGAAGGGGTTAATCGGGACAAAGGACACGAGAGGTTTATACTAGTTCGGCCCCTTACGGTGAAGGTAAGGCCTACGTCTAGTTGGGCTGGTATTGATGATTCGATGACCAGGGAGCGAGATACGCTATGCCTGGCTCTCAATGAGTTGTTTCTTGCCCTAAGCCGCCAGCAGGTCGTCCCCTTATATACACGGGTTGACGCCATGTGGCTTACAGAGTCTCGGCCGGCTTATAAACAGTGTCCGGCTCGGTGACTAGTTAAATCTACCTTATGATACAAGTCATGCCATGGTGGCGGTTTACTACAACGGGCCTTAAGTCGCCTGTGGGCCTTAGGCCCTTTATTGAACCGCCATCTTCATGCTTGGTCTTGGGCTTCTTTCTGGTGAGTCTTCTTTGTGTAACCCGGCCCCTCCCGGGCGGCTTACACAAATAGTTATATCCCCAACAGTGACGGTCCATCGTATGACCATGATGAGTACGAGCCCCAACCTATCAATTCACAGCAGAGGGAAGAGTTGCTCCACCGCAACGTGGAGGTGCTCCAGACCCCCATCATGGGGGAGACTGCCGAGGCTCGGGCCTTGGAGGTTGCGAGAGGAGTCCGCGGCATGGACTCTAGGAGCGATGACGCGCATCACCGTGACTCGTCGGCATCGCGGATGGCGCTGGCGGCGCCGCTCGGCGTCTTATTCTCTAGGGCCCTTGGCCCGTGCGTACAAAGGCAGCGAAAACCCAGGAGGTGGCCGCTCGTACCAAGGCCTCGACGTCTTCGGCCGAGCAACCTCATTGCGGCGGCTAGGGACCGGCCGCTTCTTCGGCGGGAGCGGGTCGGGCCCCTCTCTTGGGGCCTTTCCTTTCTCCTCGGCTGAGAATCGGCAGATCGGTGCCATTGGCGTCAAGATGGAGGAGGAGCAAGGAAGAAGGAGCAGAGCAAGAAGAGATGGACTGTGGGGGCTCACGCCTCTCCGTACTTATAGCCCAAAGGAGGCCAACCGTCGGCCTCCATGATCGCAGGTAATCAGGACTCATTTCTGCATGCAGGGACTCGTCAAATCGGGCAGTTGCCGAGGCAGCATGGGGAAGCAGAGATGCCCACGTCCAATCAACCGCCACGCGTCGACCAAGGCCACAGGCTGTTGGGGCCCGTGGCGCTCTGCACTTGCCCCTTCGCTTCTCTGCTAAGCCAAGTCCGAGCGCGCCTTGGGCCCGGGGGCTACTGTCGGCGTTCTGGGAACGGGGGTCCCCAGACTTGCCTGCCTGCTGCCTGCGACGTAGCTCAAGTGGTAGCCCAGTACGACCCATCTTCATCAACTCAAGCTCAAGACCCTCGCAAGGGGCCAAGCCTCACGGGGCGGATGATGCAAGGCTTCTTCAGGCACGACCTCACCAGGCCGGCTCGCGAGGAGGCGGATAGATCGAGGCAAGGGTACCTCGTGAGGTGCTCGTGATGCAAGCCATGACGATCGAGACCAGGCGGGTGCCAGGCGGGCGCCGGCCTGCGCAGTGTCCTTGTTTCCTCTTTGGCGCAAAGGGGCAAGCGCAGGAGTGGAGTACCGAGGCATCAGGCAAAGGTTACCATTTCGGTGCAACGATACCAAGACTAGCAGAGCGGCAGGACGAAGGTCACCGTGAAGCCCAAGACGGCATCATTGCCAGTGCCTTTGGCAGCCGAAGACCAACTTTAGTCAGGATAACTTGTACTAGATGTTCCCATTCAAAATGGCTGTTGTTGGCGCCCTTCCCGCTCAATATTTGGGAAGAGGACCAGGGCCTCTATATATAGGGATAGCCACCACAGTAGATGTGGGGATCGAGTTCTCATCAGATCCACGGAGAGAGAGAGAGAGAGAGTTCTCATCAGATCTAGTGAGAGAGAGAGAGAGAGAGTTCTCATTAGATCCAGAGGCGATCGAACTCACCCAAGTAGTTCACCGCATTAGCTCAAGAACACCTCTCACGAGGCTATTCGTCCTTTGTACTGTTCATCATCAGCCCGTGAGGCAATCCACCACACCACACACTGGAGTAGGGTATTACACCACAACGGTGACCCGAACCAGTCTAAACCTTGTGTCCCTTATGTTGTTCATCGTTTAGCTTAGGTTCTCAGTGAAGTGTTGGGACGTGGATCGGTAGGGGGAAGATCTTCGCGCGCACCCCAGAGTTCAAACCTTAAGGGTTTTGCCGGAACCCGATATCCGACAAGGACCTTGGTCAGAGCACCCCGGCAAAGCTGCCGGGCCTCATTGTCCAGAGAGCTCGCTCTGTTAGAGCGAAACTGCTCCAGGGCTCCAAGAATACCCTCGAAGAACAGGGTCAGCTTGGCGTTGGGACTCATGTTCGGCTCCGGGGTGTACCTCACATTCGGCATCCCCATGGCAGCCAGCTTCTTGGTGATCCTGCTGGCGACGTCGGCGAGGCGGCTGATCGAGAGGTTTTCGCCCTTCATGAAATCCACGTGGTTGGCAGCGTCATTCCTCCGCAGCTGCCTCTCCTTCTCTAGATTCTTGGTCAGGGTCTCCTCCCGGGCCCTGACCTCCGAAAGCGTCCCCTCAAGGCCCTCCAGCTGTAGCTTCAGGTCTTTGATGGAGTCGTTGGCTTGGGAGAGTAACTCGGCCGTGCAAAGGACTTTGGCCTGTGCCTCCGTCAAGGTGCTATTGACCGTGTCCTTCTCCTTCGTCAGCTCCAGGGCCTGGTTCATTAGGCCGTCCTGCTCCGTCTCCAGCTCCTTCACCTTATCATTGTGGACCTGGGCTTGAGCATCAAATGCCTCCTTGTGCCTTTGCTCCAGCTCCCGGGTCCGCTGCACGACGAGCTTCTCGACCTCCTCATCCTTGCCGCGGAGTGTGGCAGCGAGCGCCGCCTCACGAGTGGCGAGGTCCTCCTCCTGGGAGTTCAGCTCGTCCTGGTGCTGGTGCCGGGCGGCCTCGGCCCTAGCGGCCTGTTCCCTTGCCGCCCCCTGGGCCTTCTCGACGTCGGCCTGCTTCAAGATAAGCTCTTTCTTGCGCTCGGCCAGCTGATCTTGGGCAGCCTTCAGCTCTTTGTGGGCCTGGCGGAATCAGGCCTGCGTCTCGGCAACAGCTCCTCGAGATCCGCCTCTGCCTTGTCCGCCGCCGCCACCCAGGACTTCACCTTGTCCAGACGGGCACGGTGGAGTGCCTGGAGCTTCCAGAAGCTGGCGCCCATGGACCGAAGAAGATGCTCCTCTTGGGAACCACCGCCACCGGCGCTTGGTTCGTCGACAACCTTGAGCCTGGCAGCGGCGAGCGCCTTGCCGTCAAACACCTCCCCCTCGTCCGGCGCCCTGGTGCCCGCCGTCCCTAGAAGGTGGATGAACAAGTCGTCACCCACCTTCATGTACATGCCCGAGCCAGAGGCATCAGAGGAGGAGGGTTGATCATCGACCACCCCCTCCTCGACAGCAGCCTTGCCGGCCTCCCCGACAGGCCCCTTGCCGGCCTCCTCGGCGGCTGCCTTGCTGGTCTCTCCGGTAGTCCCCTTGGGGGCGTCCTCGGTAGCGATCTCGGCGGCCTCCTCGGTGGTGATATTGTCGGCCTTGGCCTCAGCGTCCATGTCCTCCCGGTCCACCGAGGGAGGATCTGGATACCGAGAAGAGGTTCAAAAACAAGGAAGAAAGAACAGGGACAGAAAGCGAATGACTTACCCATGCGGGGTTGGGAAGAAGTGGCCCCCTCCCCGCCAACATCTGTTGCTGAGACGGAGCCACCAGCGCCCAGGTTTGCCTCCTCCTCCTCCTCCGTGCGCATGGGATCGGGGCTTGGCGCACTTGCCGGGGACACCCCTCGGGGCGACGTGGTTGATGGGGGCTGCGTGTTGAGGGTGGCCCTTAGTGGCTCCTCCTGTTGTCGTCCTCCTCCTGCAGCCACGGCAAGGTCAGTGCCAAGGGATCGTACCCCAATGCACGTTGATGAGGAGTGAGTGGTGAACGCACGCTGGGGGCTGAGACAGAGGCTGCATCGAGGCTGCTGTCCGGGCTGATCTCCAACACCGGTGTGCGCGAAGCGCCCGCCAGGGGCTGGTCGCCCGTCGAGGCCCTAGCCTTCCTCACCACCCTCTAGGCCACCGTCTCCCTGTTCCTGCAAAGATGAAAACAAGTTAAGGAAAGTGGCGCAGTCTGAAAGGACGGAGATGATGAAGGGCAAGATACTAACTCGTCCTCCACCTCCTCTTCCGCTGCCTTCCTCTTCCTCCTTGGGCTGAGAGACCCAAAATCGAAGACGACCTCCGTGTCGACATCTGCGGGAGGAGGGGAAGAGGATGGAGTCCGACAACACTTGGACAAAGAAGAGGCGATCGTTTTCCTCTTCGCCACCGCGGCCTTCACCTTCTTCACTGTCGCGGCCCTCGTCAGGCGCACGGACTCCCCCTGGACCTCTTGCCGCAGTTCGGTCTTGCCTGGCCGGACCAGCTCACCAGAGCTGGCCCGCCGCAAGACACGCCTTTTCCCCGTGGCCGAAGGGTTGTCGGCCTCGGCGTCTTCCTCGGTGGACTCCTCGACCACCTCCTCAACAAGGTGGACCTCGGTGTTGACACAGCTGGCCTCCTCGGCAGACCCCGCCCATTGGGCGAGCTCCCTCTCCTCTGCGGCCGCGTCGGCCTTGTCCTCCATGCCGCCAGCACTGCCGGCCTCCATGGCGAGCTCCACCTCCGCCACCCTGGTAGGGATGTAGTCCAGCTCCACCTGGGTGGTGTCCTGGATGAGCAGTGGCTCGTCGTGGTCTTTGCCCTCCGACAAGTTCTCGAAGAACTTCTGCACTTCGCGCGCCAGGGGCTCGGCCCAGCATGGGTTGAGGCCGTGCGCGTTGAAGACCGGCATCATGTCAAGGATGGTGGACTGGCAAGAGTTGTTGCTCAGCGGGACCACTCCCGCCGGCAACCCAAACAGGGGCACCTTAACGACCT
Source organism: Triticum dicoccoides (assembly GCF_002162155.2). Lineage (NCBI taxonomy): Eukaryota > Viridiplantae > Streptophyta > Magnoliopsida > Poales > Poaceae > Triticum > Triticum dicoccoides. The sequence goes on along the minus strand of NC_041393.1, from coordinate 423,016,600 downwards.
TGCCAGCCTTCGCGGCCCTGCCGGTCCTCTCCACCCCGCCATCGCTGTACACGTCGACCTGAAAGAGCCTTTGATAGAAATAGGCGTGATTCAGGCCGGGGCGGAGCCTCATGATGTCGGCCGCATTCCTGAAGTCCCAGGCCGGCCTCCCCTTGTAATGCAGCGGGGCGTTTCGGCGACGGATGAAGTCTGCCCCAATCATATCAAGGGTGAGCCCAGCCATGGTGAGGCGATGGATCCTGCTGGTGGCGATTGAAAGTTTCTCACCGTCGGCGTCGAGGTTGCTCCAGTCCCCGCGGCGGGACGGCGGGCTCTGACGAACCCGGCAGAACTCTGGCGGGTTCTTCTCCTCGATCCAGCACCACCGGCCCCGCCTCTCCTCCCACCTCTCCTTCTAGGCACCCTCCGGGTACGTGCCTTTCCCCTGGGCCCTCGGAATCCAGGAGATGCTCCCAGAGATGGCGCCCCCTAGTTGGAGGCGAGGGGAGAAGTAGTGGTGGAAGAGCGCCGTGCTGGGGAACACCCCGGCAAAGCCCTCATAGAGGTGGGCAAAGAGAGACATGCATGCCACGGCATTTGGCGTGAGATCCAAAAGACGGAAGCTGAAGGTACGCATGACGTTGTTGAAGAAGTCAGAGAAAGGGGGGCAGAGCCCTAGGAGAAGAAATCGAGGAAAAAGGGGTACCGATTTGGGCCGGCCTTGGCGCAATCGGCAGGGATGACGCGCGTGGCAGGGTGCCCCATCTTCTTCCTCCCCCACAGGGGCATGAAGAATTCCTTGCGGTGGATCGCATCAACCGTCGATGGGAAGTAGGCGAACTGCGCTCGCTGCACCACCGCCTTGCTCTTCGGCACCTCCCTCTCCCCGGCATCCTTGGCCGCCCCCTTGCCCCTGCTGGTTTTGGGTGCCATGGCGGCTGGAAGGAGGTGAAGGATCAAGAGAAATGAGGGCACAACCGCGACAAGCAAAAGCAAGCGCTTGAGGAGGAAGAAGTTAGGGACGGCGGTTCCGAGATTGGAGAAGTCGCAGAGGGTAAATGAGCAGCGCGCCTGTGGTTATTCCTTTTTATGGGGAAGGCGCGGGCCGCCTCTTTACCATTTATTGTGACATGACGCCTGCGTGCAGCAGGCGCCCCATGCATGACCCCCATGTCACGCATGACCCTCCACGTCGCGCATTCAACACAGGCCGTGGGGAAGCGCAGTGGACGAAAAAGTTACCGCGGTAAAAATCCGCCCCGCCTGCCCACGCACCGTTTTGGGCCTAACCCAACAACACGTCGCGCTTGTGTGTGGCCCAGGCCCAGGGGCCCCTGTCGGTGTACAAAAGTAGGGGCTCTTCTTTGTACCCCTTTACTTATGCACGGGCAGTCAGAGCCACGCCCACGACCACGCTTAGCAGGGCAGAGGAGGGAAGCCAAAGCCACGAGACAATCAAGGCAATGCCAAGACCGAAGACACAAGAAGTAAGAGGGCAAGGTAGACTCCCCCGGCAAGAGCCTTGTTGGGGCAACTTGCCCAACGCCAGCAAAGCACGCCACCCTTGAGCCCAAGGGTTCCAACGCCATCAACCACATTGGAACTAAGGCTCGGGAGGCACCTCCATGGTGGCATGGAGATCTTCATAAAGATCATAAGCATGCAAGATCAGATGAGGACCAGAAGACGACGATCCTCGGCAAGATCCTAGCCGAGGAAATCCACGAGACCTCCGACAAGATCCTTGCCGGGGACGACCGCGATGCCACGGCAAGACCCTTGCCGGGACCCCGGCAAGACCCTTGCCAAGGACATCAGCGGGGCCACGGCCAGGCCTGCGCCTGCCAAGACTCCACTGCTGTTCCCATGCAGCTGCCAGCCCAGCCAGGTAGGCGAGCACATGCGTGGCGATGTGCGGCCCTAGACCAACTCAACAAGCATCTGCGTGGTGGCATGCAGATCTTTGTGAAGACACTGCCACCGCACTAGCTCAGCAGCCTACCAGCCTACATGGTGCCGCACGCCTCGTTGGCCAGGACGTCTGTCGAAGCAAGGCGAGGCGGCGACGGACGGGACGGGCTTCATTACCGTCCTAGATAAAGCAAGGGGACACCTAAGGGGCGCATTTAATGTGTTTTGTCCCGTAATGACAGGCGATAGCTACTGTACACTTTGCACCTCCTGTGTGCCACTGTGGCATCCCCTTTTTTCCTACAAAAGGAGGCCCAAGGCATATTGGAGGGGGATTCGACTCTTTTGGACTACGCATGCACCGTAGCTAGTTCAAGAACACAAGAACACTCAAATATACACAAAAGTAGCACTAGGGTATTACGCATCCTCACGGCCCCGAACCTGGGTAAACGATCTTTGTGCTGGCTCCTAGACCCGCTCTTTCTACAACCTCACGCCCGCCAACCATACTAGGGATTCCAGTGATCCCATAGGTGTCGTTTCCACCGACACAAACCCAGAGAAGGTTGGCACAATCCTCCGAATGAAACGTCCTATGCATGTGCACGATGTTCAGAAGCTTACTGGTTGTTTGGCTGCATTGAGTCGATTCATCTAATGCCTTGGTGAAAAGGCATTACCACTTTACTGTCTGATGAAGAAGTCTGACAAGTTTGAGTGGAATGATGAAGCTGAAGCAGCATTTGAAGAGCTCAAAGCCCTGCTTTCGACCCTGTCGGTGCTTGCCGCTCCAATCAGCAAAGAGCCTTTACTGCTTTACATCCCAGCCACTGGACAAGTTGTCAGCACAGTGCTCACGGTCAAGCGGGAAGAAGAAGGCAAAGCCTAAAATTTCAGCGCCATGTGTATTATATTTCTGAAGTCTTGACTCCGTCCAAGCAGAGATATCCTCGTTATTAGAAGCTTCTTTATGGAATTTACTTGACCACGAAGAAAGTTGCACACTACTTCTTAGACCACTCGGTTTCAGTCGTCAGCGATGCTCCATTATTAGAAATTCTGAACAATAGGGATGCAACTGGTCGAGTGGCAAAGTGGGCGATTGAACTCCTTCCATTGGATATCAAGTTTGAGGAATTTCCTCGCAGAGTGGATTGAACAGAAACAACCGACTCAGATTCACTCGGAGCATTGGACTATGTTCTTTGATGGGTCCAAGATTTTGAATGGCTCTGGTGCAGTAGTGGCTTTGGTATCCCCAAGAGGCGACAAGCTCAGCTATGTCCTCCAGATTCACTTTGATTCTTCAAATAATGAAGCTGAGTATGACGCACTGTTCTATGGGTTACGTATGGTCATTTCACTCGGCGTTCGAAGCTTGATGGTCTACAGTGACTCAGACTTAGTGGTTAATCAAGTAATGAAGGAATGGGACATCAGGAGTCCAGCAATGACCGATTATTGCAATGCAGTAAGAAAGCTAGAGAAGAAGTTTGAGGGGTTAGAGCTCCACCACATACCCTGAATCAAGAATCAAGCTGCTGATGACCTGGCGAAGATAGGTACCACTCGGAAGCCTATCCCCGGTAATGTGTTCTTGGAGCATCTCCACACCCCGTGAGTACAAGAAGATCCCTTCAAGGAAGAGCCCCCGCAAACAATAAGTTCAACCAATCAGACTGAGATTGAAGTCCCAGCTGTAGTCGACTTGGTCATGGAAGTTTTAGTGATCACGCCCGACTGGACGGTGCCATATATCACATACCTGCTCAGGCAGGAACTCCTAGAAGATGAAGATGAGGCATGCCAGATCATCCATCGATCCAAAGCTTTCACCGTGATAAGAGGGCACCTTTACAGGGAAAGTGTCACAGGAGTGGCTCAGCGTTGCATCTCCCCAGAAGAAGGTCGAATGATTTTAAATGAGATCCACTCGGGGACCTGTGGTCACCATGCGTCCTCTCGGACCATCGTGGCCAAAGCATACCGAGCGGGATTCTATTGGTCGCGTGCAAATGAGATGGCAAAAGATATAGTCGACAAGTGCGCAGGTTGCCAGTTCTACTCCAACATGTCTCACATGCCTGCATCCGCCTTGAAGACTATTCCACTCGTCTGGCTGTTCACAGTCTGGGGGTTGGATATGGTTGGACCCTTCAAGACCGCCAGAAGTGGTTTCACTCATTTCCTCATGGCAGTCGACAAATTCACCAAATGGATCAAAGCCAAGCCTATCAAGAACCTTGACTCAAGCACTGCCATTAGTTTCATCAAGGAGTTGATATTCAGATATGGAGTCCTCACAGCATTATCACAGATAACGGCTCCAACTTTGATTCTGATGAGCTCAGGGCGTTTTGTGCTTCCCAAGGCACTCGGGTCGACTAAGCATCTATTGCGCACCCGTAGTCGAATGGGCAAGCAGAAAGGGCGAACGGTTTGATCCTTCAAGGGCTGAAACCCCCACTGATGCGTGACCTCAAGCACGTTGCTGGAGCTTGGGTGACTGAGTTGCCGTCCGTATTATGGGGATTGAGAACAACTCCGAACCGGTTGACTGACCGAACCCCTTTCTTCATGGTGTATGGTGCTAAAGTTGTGCTTCCGAGTGACTTGCTGCACAATGTTCCCCGAGTGGAACTCTTCTCAGAAGCTTAAGCAGAACAAGCACGCCAAGATGCAGTTGATCTCCTGGAGGAGGAACGTGAGATGGCTCTGATCCATTCGACCATCTACCAACAGGACCTGCGTCGATTCCATGACCGTAATGTCAGAGGTCGAGCATTCCAGGAAGGAGACCTTGTGCTCTGAGTGCATCAGAAATGACCTCACAAGCTCGCTCCGGCCTGGGAAGGTCCCTTCATCATCACCAAGGTGCTCCACAACGGGGCGTATAACCTCTATAACATAGCCAAGAAAGAAAACGAGCCACACTCGTGGAATGCGGAGCTGCTCCACCGTTTCTATACCTAAATCGCTCGGATCGACAAGTTGTAATAAGAATCCTTCAGTTTGCTTATCAAAGACAAGATTCTTGCAGTATCTTAATGATTGTTTTCCCATAAACACATGTGTTCAAATCCCCTAGTGGGTGGCTTAGCCACGAACCTGATTCGCCTAAGTTTCAGAAACACTCCGAGTGAAGAGAAACCCTCTACTCGGAGGCTTAGCCGTGAACCTTATTTGCCTAAGCTAAAAAAACATTCCGAGTGGAGAGGAGTCCTCCCACTCGGGGGGCTTAGCTGCGACCCCGTACTCGCCTAAGTTAAAAAACCATTCCGAGTGGAGAGCAATCCTCCCACTCGGGGACTTAGCTGCGACCCCGTACTCGCCTAAGTTAAAAAACCATTCTGAGTGGAGAGCAATCCCCCCACTCGGCGGCTTAGCTCCAACCCCGTACTCGCCTAAGTTAACCAACCATTCCAAGTGGAGAGCAATCCTCCCACTCGAGGGCTTAGCTATGACCCCATAGTCACCTAAGTTAAAAAATCATTCCGAGTGGAGAGCAATCTCCCACTTGAGGGATTAGCTGTGACTCCGTACTCGCCTAAGGTAAAAAAATCATTCCGAGTGGGGAGCAATCCTCCCACTTGGGGTCTTAGCTGCGACCCCGTACTCGCCTAAGTTAAAAAACCATTCCTAGTGGAGAGAAATCCTCCCACTTGGGGCCTTAGCTGCGACCCCGTACTCGCCTAAGTTAAAAAACAACTCCGAGTGATGAGTAGCCCTCTCACTCAGAGGCTTAGCTGCGGCCCCGTTCTCGCCTAAGTCATAAAGATTCTCTGAGCTGCATCACAAGTACAACATCCGCACCATCCAAATCCACAAGGACAACGAGGTGCCAATCAAGCACGTCGTTGGAGCTACGTCACAAGTACAACATCCGCTCCATCCTGATCCGCAAGGACGATGAGGTGTCAATCGAGCACGTCGTTAGAGCTGCGTCACAAGTACAACGTCTATTCTGAGTGAGAAATCAAGCTCCACTCGGAGTTAAAAGATCTAAAAGTGGTAAATACAAAGCGACCATATTCAAGGAAAAACCAAGTTCAGATAAACCCAACAAAGTTCAGAACCACGGGCAGAAGTACTCAGGCATCAGGACTGAAAGAGTTTAACGGTTACAAAATCACTTGGCATTCCGAGGCAAATAAAGGTGAGGCATTAAGTTTGTTCACTCGACAGGAGGAGGGCTTGTTGGCTCGACAAAGCTGTCAAGGTTGATGCCGTATGCAATACGAGTGGCAGTATCGATGGTCTCCATGAAGGACTGGAATTGGAGATTCTTGGTGTTGGCAACCTTGAGAGCTGCCAGCTTGTCTTCTTTGACCACCTTGAAATGGACTCGGGCCAGGGACAGAGCCACATCAGCACCACAGCGAGCAGACGACTTCTTCCACTCTTGCACTCGACCGGGGATTTCTTTGAGTCGAGTCATCAGAGACTCAAGATCATTATGGAACTCCACTCGGGGCTAGAGCTCCGTGTCAATCCGCGACACCGCCACTTTCAGACGAGAAAGATAATCCATAGCACTGGCAAGACGAGACTCCAATCGTAGCACGTTCATGGCAACTTCATCCTTGACGGGAGAGTTTATGGGGTCTAGGTCCCAGTCTGTGCCTCGAAGTCTTGACAAAATTCTGCACACCCGGAAAAATGGTGAGTCGGCAGTTATATGATGAGTCGATAGTTCCAAATCAGTCGGACAAGAGAAAGTACCTTCAAGCTTCAGGAGCATCTTCTCAGCGAGTCTTCCCAGATAAGCCCCCAGTTCACCCCTCTTTCGAGTGAGATCTCCAACCTTGTCAGACATTTCCTCCTTGTCCTTCTTCGGCAGCGCAACTTCTTTGTTGGCTTCATTCACAGCAGTCTTCAGCTGGGCATTTTCCTCTTCCAACTTGCTGACTGAAGCCAGCTTCTTGTCGGCAAGTTCTGTTTTCTCTCGCGCCTCCCTCCGCACTGCGGAAAGATCATGGTCCTTCTGCTCCAGAGCCTGCTTCATTTTGACTAATGAAATAACATTCTTCAACAAGCTTGGAGTCGACGGTTTTCACTACGCACATCTATTCGAGTGGAGTCACTCGGTTGAAAAGACTAAAAGGGAAAAACTATAAGGTGGACAGTCGGCGAGTTATTACCTCCCGTACAGCAGCATCATCCTTGGCCTTCTGAAGATTCTTCTTGGCCAACTCCAGATCAAGGTTGAGACTGATCTGCTTCTTCTCCAACTCAGCAAATTGGGCCCCGAGCTCACAAGATTTCTGGAGTCAACAAATAAGACACGTCAGTCGACAGAAACAAAAGTCAATCACAACAGAAAGTGTTTTAAGACTACTGCCGAATCAAACATTCAACAGTAGCCTCGGGGACTACACCCAGTGGGTGCACTTGGTGTTCCCCCACTGGTCTGATTTACCACTCGGCATGGTCTGCCCAGCACGAGTATATATAAAAAATGAAGAAGAGAGAATCTCAGACCCCAGCCGACTGCCCGCAGTCGACCGTGGTCTCGGGGACTACACCCAGTGGGGGCACTCTGTGTGCCCCCACTGGTCTGGATCCCACTCGGCTCAATCTGTTCCGCTGAGTGAAAGAACTGTAAAGAGACATTTGATAAAGAACCCCGACGAATCAAACATTCGACGGTGGTCTTAGGGACTACAACCAGTGGGTGCACTCCGCGTGCCCCCACTGGTTCAGAGATACACTCGACTCGACCTGGTCGACTAAAGTGGAAGAACTATTCAGCTAAAGTTAAAACACCCAGTGGGTGAATTGATATAAAGTGCAGACTCATGATAGATGCACATAAAAGGTTCCAAAACGCTCATCCACGGACATCTTACGGATAATAAAGAAGCAGTTTCTGTTCAGTCGGAAATCAACTCACCTTGACATTGATCTGCAGAGCAGAGCTGGCATCGTAGATAGCCTTGCTAGCCTCATGCACCACCTTCATTTGGTCAATCATAAAACCTGCTTGGAGTATAGCTTCCTTAAACTACAAAAAAGACACATCCGTGACATTTTGGGATGAACGAATTTTTTTTCTGTCATACTTATGACACGACTATGACGATAATTGTGACAAAACCCGGTATCATCATAGATGTGGTGGGCTCCTACTTCTATGACAAAAATGGGCTTTTCATCCTGGGCGGGCCGGAGACGTAGCTGCATGACATTCTTTGGGCCGTGCATGACGGAAAATACCGTGGTAGAAGCGAGAGCGAGGAAAATATCAGGGAGTTCCCGTTTACGGTGGGTGGTCGGGGGCCGAGCAATGCTCATTTCTCTCGTACACGTACGCGCGTGGGTGCAAGAGGCGTTGGGCTCTAACTGAACCCGAGCGATTGCACTAGCTACATGGAACCCGAGCGATTGATCCCTTGCTGTTAACTGAACCCGAGTGATTCCTTCGCTACTGCTGCTAACTGAAGCCGATCGAACCCTGCTGCCTCCTTCCCTGGATGAACAGTGAGCATTGTTGGGGGGTTTGGATGAACAGTTTGTCATGCCCAAGATGCGACCCTATCCTAAAGGAACTCGAAGGTCCCACCAAGGATAGAAGCGCATCTTGAAGACGCTTTTGCAAGGTGGATATTTTTTTGACCGTTTTGCAAGGTGGATATCATTACATCAACATTACATAATAGATGGGGATACATACAAAAGGCATACAATGCCACACTAATACAACATCATCTTACATAACGGCACCATCCGACTACGGATGAAACACAAACTGAAACTCAAACGACATCCACCCTGCTAGCCCAGGCTGCCGACCTGGAACCTATCCCCTGATCGAAGAGGAAGCAGAAGAAGAACTCCAAACAAACAAACATCGCTCTCGCGTCATGATCATCGCATAACCTGTACCTGCAACTGTTGTTGTAGTAATCTGTGAGCCACGAGGACTCAGCAATCCCATTACCATGGGTATCAAGACTAGCAAAGCTTAAAGGGAAAGGAAGGGGTAAAGTGGTGAGGTTGCAGCAGCGACTAAGCATATATGGTGGCTAACATACGCAAATAAGAGCGAGAAGAGAAACAAAGGAACGGGCGTGAAGCTAGCAATGATCAAGAGGTGATCCTGAACACCTACTTACGTCAAACATAACCCAGAAACCGTGTTCACTTCCCGGACTCCGCCGAGAAGAGACCATCACGGCTACACACGCGGTTGATGCGTTTTAATTCGGATCAGGTGTCAAGTTATCTACAACCGGACATTAACAAATTCCCATCTGCCACATAACCGCGGGCACGGCTCTCGAAAGTTTATACCCTGCAGGGGTGTCCCAACTTAGCCCATGATAAGCTCTCGCGATCAACGAAGGATATACCTTCTCCCAGGAAGACCCGATCAGTCTCGGAATCCCGGTTTACAAGACATTTCTACAATGGTAAAACAAGACCAGCAAGACCGCCCGATGCGCCGACATCCCGATAGGAGTTGCACATATCTCGTTATCAGGGCAACACCGGATGAGACAGGCTACGAGTAAAACTAGACCTCGAGTTTCCCCAAGGGGGCGCCGCAGGCGGCTCGGTTCGGACCAGCACTTAGACAAGCACTAGCCCGGGGGGGGCGAAAATAAAGATGACCCTTGGGCTCCGGAAACCCAAGGGAAAAAGGGCTAGGTGAGGCAAATGGTAAAACCAAGGTTGGGCCTTGCTGGAGGAGTTTTATTCAAAGCGAACTGTCAAGGGGGTCCCATAAATCACCCGACCATGTAAGGAACGCAAAATCCGGGAACATAACACCGGTATGACGGAAACTAGGGCGGCAAGAGTGGAACAAAACACCAGGCATAAGGCCGAGTCTTCCACCCTTTACCAAATATATAGATGCATTAATAATATAAGAGATATTGTGATATCCCAACATAATCCTGTCCATCATGGGGCAATCTTCATCTTCACCTGCAGCTAGCAACGCTATAAGAGTGGCTGAGCAAAAGCGGTAACATAGCCGAGCAACGGTTTGCTAGGAAGGGTGAAAAGGTTAGAGGCTGACATGGCAATTTGGGAGGCTTGAAGAGCAAAAGATAGGTAGCGCAGCATAGCGATAGAACGAAGCAACTAGCATAGCAATGATAATAGTGAGATCCAGGGTAGCGGTCATCTTGCCTGAAATCCCGCAAGGAAGAAGAACGAGTCCATGAAGAAGACGAACGGGAGTAGTCGAACGAATCCTCACAATCGCAACATTACCGGAACTAAGAAGCAACACCGGAAATAAACAAACAACATGGTAAATGCACGAGCATAAACATGGCATGATGCACAAACAAGTATGATGCATGTCCGGTTTAATGAGGCATGGCATGGCAATATGCACAAACAACACTACAAGTTAAGTGGAGCTCAATATGCAATGAGTTGCATATTGACGAAACACCACATGCAAGTATTTAGTTCTCTCGGTTATGCTACTCATCAATATTAAATGTTGATAAACATGGCAAGGGGTGAATCAAAAGTAAACTAACTATTTAGTCAAGTTTAAATGAGGCCGGAACAACAAACAACAATTCCGGAAAGTCCCCATATGCATATTTTAGATTTAGTATTGTTCTGCCCTAAACCATATTTTAATGTTGTTAAAAAGAATAAAGTGGACCATGTTATTTTATGCATCTTTCCACCACATTTACATATAAAGTTTATTTAAAACCGAGCTACGGTTATTTAGTTATGAAATAAATCATTTTAGCATGGCATTTTAGCAAATTAATGAAAACAGCAAATTAAACATATTTAACATGGATGAAAGTTGCAAATTATTAATCTACACAAAATTCTAAGCATTTTACATATATAATTTGTTTTAATCCGATGCATGGTTAATGAGTTATTGATGCATGAACATTAAGGGGTTTTATGAAAATGGGCAGTTTTCTGGATAATAGGCTAATTCGCAGCAACAGGAAAAAACAACACTAGGCTGAAACTGCTGGGTGCTGGGCTGGGGTTCTGCTCACATTGGGCCTGGCCCGGTCAGGGAAGAGGAGCTGGGGGGCGCTGGGCCTGCTGGATCTGGCGAGGCTAGGCCTTGGCGTGAAGGCAGGTGGGTCAACGCAGGCGGCTCGAGCAGAACTTGGCACTGGTCGACGTCCTTGCGTGCTCGCACGCAGAAGCAGGGGAACGGTGCACCGGCGCGACATCGGCAAGGCAGCAACGGAGGGCGGGACTGGCCGGCGATGAGGAACTGCGATGAGGATCCGGCGCGGGCTCGGGTTCCAGTGGCCGGATCCGGAGGGGTCGGCGAGGTGGAGGAAGGCGAGGCGCGGACGGACTTGGCGCTCGAGACGGACAGGAGGGCGCCGTCCTCGTCAGGAACCATTGAAGATGACGGCGACAGGGACTGCGGCAGGCGACGGCACAGTTTGGGCGGCGGAGCTCGTCGCGGAGGGGCGGCGCGGCGGCCGTGGTGGTCAATGCGCAGGGGCGGGACGAGGCGCGAGCGAGGCTCTCGTCGAGGTCCTCCGGGAAGCAGAGCAGCGGCGCGACGTAGAGCAGGGAGGAGCTCGGGCGACAGGGACAGCTTCAGCTGATGGTTCTCTGACGGAAAAAGGAAACGAGATGGAGATGTGAGAGGGAGAAGAGAGAAGCAGGAAGGAAGGGGCGGCGCAGGGCTTATCTGCTGGTGGTGGTTGCCGGCGGCGAGGTTCGCCGGGGTAGCGGGGTCGCAAGGTTGGAGGAGCTCGGACCTCAGGAGCGCTCCACGAGGCTGGATCGAGAGCGGCTGGCTGTGCGTGGGTTGGGTGGATGGATCGATGGGAGAAGGTGGTAGGGGAGATCGAGGAAGAAGGAGGCAGCGGCTGATTGGAGCAAAGGGGATCTGGATCGGGCTCTGGTTGGTGACGCTGAAAACGAGGGAGGGAGAGAGGCTGGCTGCGGGCTTGGATCCCCATGAAGAGAGTGGCGGCGGCAGGTGAGGGAATTTTGGTGGATGGGACAGACTAGGATCTAGGGTTTCATCTGCATATATATATATATATATATATATATATATATATATATATATCAAGTGGTTTACCCTAGGGCTATCCGGTCCCTCCGATCGTAATCGGGTGGTCACGAAAATAGGCTAGAGAAACCAAATGAGAAAACGGAGATGTTTTGTAGACGTTTGGGGATGATCCGGATCCATCGGAAACGACAGACCGGTTCGGGTTCGGGTAAGTTTCGGACACGCACAAGAGGGTGTCGATGGTTGTGCAGAGAGGTTAGGTGGTCAGACAAGAGGGACTCGAGAAACTCGGTTGGCCCCGGAACGGTCAAAGGAGGCAAGGGGAACGTGGCAACTACGAACGGGTACGGGTTTTATGAAAACATATGGATGCGATGCACATGATGCTATAAGATGAGATGCAAGACATGAACAAAATGCAAAACAAAAGACAAAAACCCAACCACGAAGGGAATAACATATCACATCTCCGGAAAAGGCAAGAGTTGCAGTTACGAATATGGAAAGTTGTATTCAGGGTGTTACAACACTCCACCACTACGAGAGGATCTCGTCCCGAGATCTAGGATGGCACCGAAGAGAAACGGAAGAGGAAGAGAAGAGGTAAAACTAAGTTGCTTCTTCGACAAACGAGTGAAACCATGAACCTTGAGAGTTTGAATAAATTGAAAGAAACAAAACAACGGAGATGACCAAGATTGCAAACAGTCCGTTGGGCAAGAGGAACAAGGAACATTACGAGAACTTGAAGGTTGCAAAGACATGAATCAAGAGTTTAATGGACAAGATAGAATTTGAAACCACTCCGGTTAAAACTAGATAGCGAAGGAATAAGATTGATATAATTTGGGCGGCACTCCGACTGAAAGAAGAAGGAAAACTTGATAAGATGAAAAGCACTTGAAGAGATGACACAACACTCTGGTTAAATGGATAAGCATGAAAAGAACACGATCCTCACAATTCAAGATGATGAGTGAAGAGAGCAACATCACCATGCCTCCGGAAGAAATAATAGAAGATAGATCATTGGAATAAAAGAACGGAGAAGAAAATGCCAACTTCTGCCACAAATGAACTAGGAAAGCCTCCTTCCAAGAAGGTTAGAACGGAGTTGTTGGAAAACCAACAACGAAAAGAACAAGCTTGTTGTGGGCTTATGGAACACATCTCAAAATTATGAGGTGACAACCGGCCACTAACGGAAACAATTACTTTGATTGAGAACACCAAAGAGATGAAAAACTTCTTTGCCGAGATGAGAAGGAGAAAATTCGGATCATTGATAAGCACCCCAAATAGCAACATTCCTTAAGGAAGGCTTTAGGTGAAATCTATACCAAGATAACTCCAAAGAAGAGATTGATGGATTTAAAATACCTCATTCTTGACAACATGTGAATCGCGAAACCTGAATGGAAATTGCCAAGAATGATATAACACCACCTCAAAAGCTAAGGTAGAAAGAATTGCACTTCGAAATGCAAGAAGAAGAATACTTGAACTCCCCAAAACAAAACATGTGTTGAGCACCATGTTTATTTTAGAGTATAGCTTGGCGGTTCATAACTTCAAGAGAAATCTTGAAGAACTATTGAAGAATGAAAAGAATCCTTGATGAACCACCATGTAGAGCCTCCATGGAGAACTCCGGTAATAAAAGAATGATAGAAAGAAAGAGAGGTTGAAAACACAAGGTGAAGCCTTGCGATGATTTAGATGGAGCTTCGCGACGAGATAATGTAGAAAACTTGGAACTCCGGAGAAGAAAAGATGAAACACTAGAACCAAGAATTACATCATCATGAACAATCTCCGAAGAAAATAATTAATCAACTTGACCACGATGAAATGAGAATAAGAATTATGTTATGCTTATCCTCCACCAATTAAATTGATGACAAGAAACGGATTTGGCATACTACTTATTCTTCTTGAGAGATTGAAAAGAGAGCCAACTTGAAGAAGTTATTGATGGGACCACCGGTGGGATTGGAAAACAACGAATGAAATGATATGATAATGAAGGAAGTGAAATCTTGAACGAACCACCATAAAAATTGAAAATGAAAGTAGCAAAGGCACAAATCACCGGAAATAATTTGAAAACGAATGAAGATACTCGAGGGGATTTAGATACATGAGAACGAAGAGGCCATGAACTGGTTAGAGGTTATTTGAACGATTCACCGGTAAGATTTGGAGAACAAGAGTTGAAGGTTGAGAATGAATAATATTCAGAAATGATGGCATTCGGGTTATCGAGAAAGGAAGCAACTCCTGAAATGCGTCGGATGGTTGAAAAGAATTCTCACAATTGAAAACAATTATGAGAGGATGACATAAGCTAGAACTATGAATCTTCAAGAGAACGGACCAAGATTTAGGAGAAATCCTTCTTCGGTCTTCAAATGTTGAGAATGATGATGAGAACCACCATGAATTGTTGAGATACTCTGAAATGAAGAATAGAAAGGTTGAATCAACGATGAAAAGAATTTGAAAACGATCTTGGAGACGGCATATGACTGATGGAATCCATTCTTACGTCACACTTTGAAATGAATTTGGGAATGGCTCCGAGAAAATTAGAAGAGTCAGGTAAGATCCTGGGGAAAAACCCGTGGGTTAGGGCCCACTCAAAAGAAAACACCGTTGAAAATGATTTTAAAGAGAGATTGCACCGGTTGAATTAAATGGCTTGAATGAGATAACAATCTCCAAATAGCTTGAACGGATTAAGAATGGAAACAGAAATCTTCTGAGATATGTTCAACACTCTGGAACAAATGAATAGCAAGAGGTGAGTGATTGAGAGGTGCGCCAGCATGAGAAAGCATTTGACACGAGGAAAGGAATATGATCAACACTGAAAGCTTGAATTGGATCCACCGGAGAAGAAACAACAATGAAGGATGATGAACTTGAAATTGTTGAGCATCTTCATGGGAAATCACCGGATAAGAACATTGAAAGAAAAGAGTGAAGAGACTTCCCACAAATAAAATGATGCATGATTAAGAAATATGAGTCCTTGAAGAAAAAGGGTGGGAGGGCGGGAAAACAAGGACAACTTGGGACGGATGAAACAAACACCGTTGAGAAAACCTAGAATTGATCTCACAAATGTTGAAATGAACGGATCCACTTGAAGAGAAGCACAATGGTTGGAAAGAATTGACATGACAATCTCGATGATCAAAAGGATTAGTACTCCCATAGAAATATGAGAACACCGTTTAGAAAAGGTATGGAATCAACACTTGACATTGAAGCAACTCGAATACCACAAATAAAACAAAACAAAGGATTGGCTTGCAGAAATAAGCCGGAACAAATACATACGATAGAGATATACCCAATCCCATATCATGCATCTGTCGGAAAGATATTCTAAGAGCTACTTGAATTCCCACCTATAAAACTCCTGAAACTTTCTGGTTATGCAATCTGGTGTTGGGGATACAGGGGAAGCAATATATCTCACCCAAACTAACAATCCCTACATCCAGTTGTATCCATCCGTCAACACATAACCAAGAAAACTCCGGAAATCGTGTAGCTCAACCTTCGAAAAGCATCCGTTGTACGAGCTATGGCAATACTCCCGAACTCCCCAGTACTGGGTGACGTCGAGGTTATCTCACCAACAACTGCATAAAAGAGATTTTCGATGTCGGCAAAACTCAGGTATTCCAGAACTGCAACGATAAAATTATGACGACAACACCTCAGAGCTCAACTCCCCGGGACACTGCCACAAACCCTAAATGTCAGGAGGCACCAAGAACAATGTTCTCGTCATAAGAATATTGTAACGATCCCAAGATACCCACGTGATCCTAAAAAAATTCGTGAAATTTGAGGAGAGGAAAGTCAAAACATCTATGTCAGGAGTCCTCACCAGAGCGACGAAGGGGGCTGAGGAGTAAAAAGAATCCTACTCTCTGATATGTATATAATCCTAAGACTCAAAATAGTTTTCTTCTAGACTCAACAACGACCAACAATCAAGGGGCTCCTATGGTCGGTCGAGGCTCTGATACCAACTTGTCATGCCCAAGATGCGACCCTATCCTAAAGGAACTCGAAGGTCCCACCAAGGATAGAAGCGCATCTTGAAGACGCTTTTGCAAGGTGGATATCATTACATCAACATTACATAATAGACGGTGATACATACAAAAGGCATACAATGCCACACTAATACAACATCATCTTACATAAGAGCACCATCCGACTACAGATGAAACACAAACTGAAACTCAAACGACATCCACCCTGCTAGCCCAGGCTGCCGACCTGGAACCTATCCCCTGATCGAAGAGGAAGCAGAAGAAGAACTCCAAACAAACAAACATCTCTCTCGCGTCATGATCATCACATAACTTGTACCTGCAACTGTTGTTGTAGTAATCTGTGAGCCACGAGGACTCAGCAATCCCATTACCATGGGTATCAAGACTAGCAAAGCTTAAAGGGAAAGGAAGGGGTAAAGTGGTGAGGTTGCAGCAGCGACTAAGCATATATGGTGGCTAACATACGCAAATAAGAGCGAGAAGAGAAACAAAGGAACGGGCGTGAAGCTAGCAATGATCAAGAGGTGATCCTGAACACCTACTTACGTCAAACATAACCCAGAAACCGTGTTCACTTCCCAGACTCCTCCGAGAAGAGACCATCACGGCTACACACGCGGTTGATGGGTTTTAATTCGGATCAGGTGTCAAGTTATCTACAACCGGACATTAACAAATTCCCATCTGCCACATAACCACGAGCACGGCTCTCGAAAGTTTATACCCTGCAGGGGTGTACCAACTTAGCCCATGATAAGATCTCGCGATCAACGAAGGATATACCTTCTCCCAGGAAGACCCGATCAGTCTCGGAATCCCGGTTTACAAGACATTTCGACAATGGTAAAACAAGACCAGCAAGACCGCTTGATGCGCCGACATCCCGATAGGAGCTGCACATATCTCGTTCTCAGGGCAACACCGCATGAGACATGCTACGAGTAAAACCAGACCTCGAGTTTCCCCAAGGGGGCCCCGCAGGCGGCTCGGTTCGGACCAGCACTTAGACAAGCACTGGCCAGGGGGGGCTAAAATAAAGATGACCCTTGGGCTCCAGAAACCCAAGGGAAAAAGGGCTAGGTGAGGCAAATGGTAAAACCAAGGTTGGACCTTGCTGGAGGAGTTTTATTCAAAGCGAACTGTCAAGGGGGTCCCATAAATCACCCGACCACGTAAGGAATGCAAAATCCGGGAACATAACACCGGTATGACGGAAACTAGGGCGGCAAGAGTGGAACAAAACACCAGGCATAAGGCCGAGTCTTCCACCCTTTACCAAATATATAGATGCATTAATAATATAAGAGATATTGTGATATCCCAACATAATCATGTCCATCATGGGGCAATCTTCATCTTCACCTGCAGCTAGCAACGCTATAAGAGGGGCTGAGCAAAAGTGGTAACATAGCCAAGCAATGGTTTGCTAGGAAGGGTGAAAAGATTAGAGGCTGACATGGCAATTTGGGAGGCTTGAAGAGCAAAAGATAGGTAGCGCAGCATAGCGATAGAACGAAGCAACTAGCATAGCAATGATAGTAGTGAGATCCAGGGTAGCGGTCATCTTGCCTGAAATCCCGCAAGGAAGAAGAACGAGTCCATAAAGAAGACGAACGGGAGTAGTCGAACGAATCCTCACAATCGCAACATTACCGGAACTAAGAAGCAACACCGGAAAGAAACAAACAACATGGTAAATGCACGAGCATAAACATGGCATGATGCACAAACAAGTATGATGCATGTCCGGTTTAATGAGGCATGGCATGGCAATATGCACAAACAACACTACAAGTTAAGTGGAGCTCAATATGCAATGAGTTGCATATTGACGAAACACCACATGCAAGTATTTAGTTCTCTCTCGGTTATGCTACTCATCAATATTAAATGTTGTTAAACATGGCAAGGGGTGAATCAAAAGTAAACTAACTATTTAGTCAAGTTTAAATGAGGCCGGAACAACAAACAACAATTCCGGAAAGTCCCCATATGCATATTTTAGATTCGGTACTGTTCTGCCCTAAACCATATTTTAATGTAGTTAAACAGAAAAATAAAGTGGACCATGTTATTCTATGCATTTTTCCACCCCATTTACATATAAAGTTTATTTAAAACCGAGCTACGGTTATTTAGTTATGAAATAAATCATTTTAGCATGGCATTTTAGCAAATTAATGCAAACAGCAAATTAAACATATTTAACATGGTTGAAAGTGGCAAATTATTAATCTACACAAAATTCTAAGCATTTTACATATATAATTTGTTTTAATCCGATGCATGGTTAATGAGTTATTGATGCATGAACATTAAGGGGTTTTCTGAAAATGGGCAGTTTTCTGGATAATAGGCAAATTCGCAGCAACAGGAAAAAAATAACACTAGGCTGAAACTGCTGGGTGCTGGGCTGGGGTTCTGCTCACATTGGGCCTGGCCCGTTCGGGGAAGAGGAGCTGGGGGGCGCTGGGCCTGCTGATCTGGCGAGGCTAGGCCTTGGCGCGAAGGCAGGTGGGTCAACGCAGGCGGCTCGAGCAGAACTTGGCACTGGTCGTCGTCCTTGCGTGCTCGCACACAGAAGCAGGGGAATGGCGCACCGGCGTGACATCGGCAAGGCAGCAGCGGAGGGCGGGACTGGCCGGCGATGAGGAACTGCGATGAGGATCCGGCGCGGGCTCGGGTTCCAGTGGCCGAATCCGGAGGGGTCGGCGAGGTGGAGGAAGGCGAGGCGCGGACGGACTTGGCGCTCGAGACGGACAGGAGGGCGCCGTCCTCGTCAGGAACCGTTGAAGACGACGGCGACAGGGACTGCGGCAGGCGATGGCGCAGTTTGGGCGGCGGAGCTCGTCGCGGAGGGGCGGCGCGGCGGCCGTGGTGGTCAACGCATAGGGGCGGGATGAGGCGCGAGCGAGGCTCTCGTCGAGGTCCTCCGGGAAGCAGAGCAGCGGCGCGACGCAGAGCAGGGAGGAGCTCGGGCGACAGGGACAGCTTCGGCTGATGGTTCTCTGACGGAAAAAGGAAACGAGATGGAGATGTAAGAGGGAGAAGAGAGAAGCAGGAAGGAAGGGGCGGCGCAGGGCTTATCTGCTGGTGGTGGTTGCCGGCGGCGAGGTTCGCCGGTGTAGCGGGGTCGCAAGGTTGGAGGAGCTCGGACCTCAGGAGCGCTCCACGAGGCTGGATCGAGAGCGGCTGGTTGTGCGTGGGTTGGGTGGATGGATCGATGGGAGAAGGTGGTAGGGGAGATCGAGGAAGAAGGAGGCAGCGGCTGATTGGAGCGAAGGGGATCTGGATCGGGCTCTGGTTGGTGACGCTGAAAACGAGGGAGGGAGAGAGGCTGGCTGCGGGCTTGGATCCCCATGAAGAGAGTGGCGGCGGCGGGTGAGGGAATTTTGGTGGATGGGACAGACTAGGATCTAGGGTTTCATCTGTAT
>NC_041393.1:422976674-422996662 GCF_002162155.2 Triticum dicoccoides | reverse complement strand
TTTGCGCTAGGGCTATCCGGTCCCTCCGATCGTAATCGGGTGGTCACGAAAATAGGCTAGAGAAACCAAATGAGAAAACGGATATGTTTTGTAGACGTTTGGGGATGATCCGGATCCATCGGAAACGACAGACCGGTTCGGGTTCGGGTAAGTTTCGGACACGCACAAGAGGGGGCCGATGGTTGTGCAGAGAGGTTAGGTGGTCAGACAAGAGGGACTCGAGAAACTCGGTTGGTCTCGGAACGGTCAAAGGAGGCAAGGGGAACGCGGCAACTACGAACGGGTACGGGTTTTATGAAAACATATGGATGCGATGCACATGATGCTATAAGATGAGATGCAAGACATGAACAAAATGCAAAACAAAAGACAAAAACCCAACCACGAAGGGAATAACATATCACATCTCCGGAAAAGGCAAGAGTTGCAGTTACGAATATGGAAAGTTGTATTCGGGGCGTTACACAGTTCCCATTGGGGGTGGATGAACAGGACCCCGTGGTGTTGCCTCTGGATGAACAGGACCCCGATCAAGCCGGTTGGGGGTGGATGAACAGGACCCCGTGGAGGGCTGGATGAACAGGACGACCCCATGGAGGGCTGGTTGAACAGTATCCTGTGGAGGGCTAGATGAAAGTAGCCCGTGGAGGGGTGGTTGAATAGGACCCCGTGGAGAGGGCTGGTTGAGCAGTAGCCGGTGGAGGAGCGCGCGGTGGAGGCTGGATGAACAGGAGCCCGTGGATGAATAGTCGCAGGTGGAGGCTGGAGGAGGTCGAGGTGGATGAACAGTAGCCCCTGGAGGCTGGAGGAGGTCGACGGTGGAGATAAATAGTATCCTGTGGAGTCCCGTTTTGCGGTACGCCACACCACTCCTGACGAACAGAACCCTTATTTCGACCGTAGTGCTCCAACACAAGTCTGTTTCCTCCGTTTTGCGGTACGCCACACTCCTCCCGGTCAACAGGACCCCGTTTCGACCATAGAAGATTCAACAGAAGTCTGTTTCCTCCGTTTTGCAGTACGCCAGACCTCTCCTGATGAACGGGATCCCGTTTTGATCGTGGCCGGTCAAACACAAGGCCGTTTCCCCCATTCTGTGGTACGCCAGGCCTCGTTTCCATCAGCTGTTCCGTCCAAGCCCAACCGATGAACACGACGACGCATTATGTTCCGACCCAGCCGGTTGGCTCCCCATGAACACGACGACGAGCAGTTTCTCAATTCTGACCCAACCATGTACATGAGCCCTGGCCGTACGTATGCGCGAGTAGGCGTTCGAGACCCCGCCCGTATGTACGTACGTGGCTGTATTTTCTTTCTTGCACCCTGGCCGCTGTACGTACGTGTATATGCTACATGCGTGCCTCTTCTACGACACGTACGTGCCTCTACATCGACCAGTATGTATGTACACGTTCGTGACTGGAATGACAACGCTACGTACGCTTCGACCAGGTGGGTCCCGACTGTCAGGCACTTACTTGTGTGCGAAGATGTAGCTGGTGGGTCCCAGCATTCAGAGGGTGAATCATTTTTTTGCTCGTAATATCAATGCACTTCCTTGCATGCGAAGATGTAGCTGGTAGGTCCTAGCAGTCAGGGGGAAACTTTTTTTTTGCGAAATACGGTGGCCCGTCCGGTGGGTCCCTGCTGTCAGGTGGAGGAATCATTATTTTCCGCGTAATAAGGAGGCACTTCCTTGCTGCGGCCGTGGAGCCAGCTGTCAGCCTCTCCACGTACAGTACTCTTCCGATGGAAGTCGGTCGTTGACCACATTGACCACGCCGCACTGAGAGCACCAAGGCGGTGGAGGACAGTGAGGCCTAGGAAAGGGACAACGCGGAGCCGGGGAAGACGCGATAGTGGATGCCCATGCGGAGAGGAGTACGAGGGTTCACTAGTTCGACTGCGGTGTGAGGCTGCCGTCGCCGCAGAATAACAGGGGGTGTGGGTGAGTGGAGGGATGGCCTGGCCAGCAGTGGGAGTAGTAGGGGGCGGTGAGGCCTCCGCGGCAGCACAGCCGACAACGGGAGACAGGAGCAGGTGGCACAACCGACGCTACTTTGGGCGGCTGGAGCAAGAAGACCAGAGGTTGAAGAAGCATGACGGCTGCTGGATGGACATCGTACGGTCACTGCAGCTAGAATCGTTTATATTGACTAAGTTGACAAAGCCCTTGGTACGGGTTAACTTAGTAGGACCATAAGTCGGCTTCTGAAACTGTGCGCCCCAGATGTCAGGGGGAGGAATAACTTTTTGGGCGGGTGAAGCTAGAATATACGAGATTGAAGCAGAAGCACGACATCCGTTGGATGGACATCCAATGGCCACTGCTGCTAGAACTGTGTGTTGACTATAAGTTGACAAAGCCTTGCATACGCGTCAACTTATTTTTTTTAGGGGACGCGTCAACTTAGTAAGCCCACAAGTGTGTGGCAGAGAACTTATATCTCATTTGAGATTTGTAAGAATGTGCAACCCATTTTTTAATTCTAATGGAATTTACTACAACCCATTTACAATTTGTTAAAAGTACACCCATTTTCTAGCTAGGACAACGATTAATAATTTCATCCAACCGTTCAAAACAGAATTCAATAAAATTTCCCACATTTTGATGGGATCTGAAATATTTTTATCCTGAAATTTCTAGGCAGATTAAATACAATTTCAATATAAATTTATATTACATAAAAATCCAACGAAACATTGCGCATGCAACAATTAATTAAATTAAAATTTTCAAAATCCAAAAATAATATTTTATAAAGTAATTACGTGTTTGGTGCATTTTTTATAGTTACTGCCATGTTTTTATAATTACATCCCATTTATTATTTCTTAAAGCCCATTTTCTTGTTAAGCCTAATGCATCCCTCCTAGGAAAGATTTGCAGCCGAGCGGGGCGGAGAATAACAAGTTGACCTTGCCTGGGTATTCCTCAAAAAAAGTATAGCTGGGCTAGCCATTTTCAGCTTGAAAAAAATTAATATCTGGGCTGGATATCTGGCCTGGGCTAGACGGGCCACAGCCCGCCGAGTTAATACCCTACTCTCCTCTGAACAACACCGAAAACATCGCTCAAGAAAAACTCTGCAGTGCTCACACCTCAAAAGCACAAATACTGCTCGAGCTGCTTGGTCCCAACTATCGGCCGCTCCTTGTGCAATTCTCTCATTTATTGACTACATAGGTTGACAATGGTGTGGGACCGTGATGTCAGGAAACTAGGAGGAAGCAAAAAAATACAGTTGTATATAATAAGGAGGCACTTGCGTACGTGCGGCTATGGCTCTGGTGGGTCCCCACTGTCATCCTCTCCAAGTAAAGTCATCTCCTCATTCCTCATGTCCATTGACCATGTTGACAATGCGAGACGACGGCGCCATGGTGAGCACAACAACTCGAAGGACAACGGAGAGGGCCTCACGGGCCCTACGGATGGTCTGATACAGCGCTCGCTGCTTATTCGGGAAGCCAGGATCATAGGGCCACATGTCCGCGATGGCATTGTCGTTCGCTTGTTCATCGGTGCTCATTGAGGAGACGGAGGTTGCAACACAGGTCCTCCTGCGCTGGTAGCTCTTCCGCCCTTAGGGCGTCAAAGTGCGGCCGCACCTGCTCTATGGTGAACATGGCATGAACCGGCTTGGACAGTGGCGCCGGCTCCTGGTCGGAAGCTACGTCCATCGTCTGATTGTCGTCGCTCAACTCGGCGAGCTCGCTGGCGAGCCAGCATGTCTGGCTGCTGGACCGACCCGCTGTCAAGCACGAGTCTGATTGCCCTGGCCCACCCAGACCGCCTCCCTCGCCCGCACGCGCTTTCTGCCCGAAACAGTCAGCGCCGCCCGCCCCGCTTCCCGCTGCAGGCGATTACCGTCCGTCCATCCATCTGCCACCCACAGTAATGATATGCGGTTGCCAAGGCAGCTACTCCAGCGCCACACGTATGTCCCTCCGCCACCCACCATTTCTATATAAACTGCCGCGCCGGCCATAGCCATAGTCATCCGCCTCCGTTCTCTTTCTCCTGCCGACACCACTACTGCCCACCATGGCTTCCTCGCGCTCCAGCGCTCTTCGGGACGGGCGGACGACAGACCACAAGGAGATGGCAGCCATTGTGTCGTGGCGTGAGACGAGAACCTATGGGGCAGGGCCCCTTTTCTGGTCCGGCAGGGAGCGGAGGGTGCATGAAGAGCAGATCGAGGTCGGGCGCGCGGGGGATTTTTACCCAGCTTCGGAGCTCTCCGGAGAGATAAAACTCCTACTGCTGCTTTGTGTTTGTATTTGTTCTTGCTCGAAAGCGTGGGTATGCTGTGGTTTCGAATGAGTCGAACCGAACCGACCCCAACCCCCCCTACGTGCGCACGGGCCTCCTTTTTATAGTCTAAAGGGGTCACCGACAGGTGGTAACGCAGAGAGAGGGGTAGAAAGGTAAAAATGTGGGTTGGTACACTGCAATCTACAGTGCCCCCTACCTAACTCTGACGGCAGGGGACAAGAGCATTTAATGCCCGTCTGGTTGTTCCAACAGTGCAGGAAACGACCGTTAGGGGCGCCACCGATCGCCACGATGGACTCCTAGTCACCTTCGCTCGCCACCTCGCACCGCTAGGCTGCACAACCACACGCCACGTGCACCAGGAATGATCCTGTGGCGACACGTCGTCGGGTGAGCTGGAGCATGGGCGCAGAGTGGTGACTTTGCCGCGGCAAGCGCCTTGCCGCGGTCGCTGTCTTGTCGCACCCGCAAGCTTGCCGCTCGTCGGGTCTTGCCGGGACGCGCGGCGCGTCGTGGCAAGTTTTTTGAAGTGCCTTGGTTGGCCTTCCCGGCAAGCTCCTCTTGCCGGGGTTTTGTCCTTCCCGGCAAGCTCTTCTTGCCGGGGTCTTGTTCTTCCCGGCAAGCTCCTCTTGCCGGGGCCTTGTCTTCAAAGTTAACACTTTGTTCTTGAATGGTAGTAAATGGGAATGACGGAGGGTCTTGGCGGGCGTCCGGCAAGCCTTGCCGCAGGACGCTGCGACTGCCCGTGCACAAGTTCGGGGTACTAAGGTACCCCTACTTTAGTACACCGACAGGAGCCCCCGGGCCTGGGCCATACACGGTGCCGAGCGCTGTTGGGCCAGGCCCAAAACAGGGCACGGGCACGCGCGGCCTGGGTCCAAACCAAATCCGCTCCGTATCCACCGCGGCCTCCCGTAACGGCACGCGTCAATCGCGGCGTCGTGGGAGAGGTCGTGGGCAATTTTTTTAAGTCCAGGAAATGTGTAACGTTCGCCTCCCCTGTATATAAGCAGAGGAAACAGGGCCGTTCCCCCACCTTCGCTACTTGCAGTTCCTTCCTCCGAAAGCTCCGCCAATCCCCTCCGCTTCCCAAGTCGAAAGAGAGCAGCGCTCCGCCGCCCGTCGCCGCCGTCGTCCCCAACGCTTCCGCGCTCCTTCGCCGCTTCCGCCATGGCTCCGAAGACCAGCAAGGCCGCGAAGTCGGCCGAGGCGTTGCGGCTTGAGGCGCTGTGCAAGAAGCGAGTGCTTTTCCCCGCCGAGCTCACCCCGAAGGCGCTGCGGGAGGAGTTCTACCTCTTCTGGTCGACACAGATGCGGGCGCATCCGCGCACGCCGGTGCTTTCCGCTGAGGCTTCCAAATTGAAGCGGTGCCCAAAAGGGTACTATTTCTTTCCGGTGTTCTTCTAGTGCGGGCTCTGCCCACCTTTTTCGGACTTCTTCTGCGACATCATGAATACCTACGGGTTTCATCTTCTTGATTTCACCCCCAACGCCGTTCTGACAATGGCGGTTTTCGCACACCTCTGCGAGAACTTTGTTGGCATCCACCCAAATGTTGCTCTTTTTCGCCATTATTTCACCCCCCGAGCCGAAAAAGGAGAGCCATTGGCTGGCGGAGTCGCCTGGACCTCTCGACTTGGCATGAAGGAGGTGTATCTGGCGGGCGAGCTCCGCAGCAAGTGGGATGAGTGGAGGGCGGAGTGGTGCTGGATCTGTGATGCCAATCCGCAGCCCTTCACCAACCTGCGCCAGGCTCGGGAAGTTCGCGGCGGCGACTGGGGCGCTCTGTCGCCGGACGACACCAAGCTGAAGATTGCCACCACCCGAATCCTCCGGCTCAGGCTTGCCGGGCTCACAGCAAGGGCGGTTGGCGCAGATTTCCTTCGCCGTCGCATCGCCCCTCTGCAGAAGAGGGGTAGGCCCGCCTGGCAGTTTGGCGGCCCGGCGGATAACATGAGGCTGCGCCCGGGCCTCAATTTCAACTTCACAGTTCTGGAGCTTGACGGGATGCTGAGGGAGCTGTTCAAGCACGACGCCAACCATCCAGAGTGGTTCAGGCTGCCGCAGGGCATCATCCCATTGTGCAACAACTCCCAGCACGATCGCATCTGCGCAATGATGCCAGAGTGCGATTCACACGGGATAATCCCAACTTGGATGGAGCCCGCTGACGACGTCGTGCAGCAATTCTTCAATGGCTTGATGGAGGTAGCAGTCAACGCCGACGAAAAGAAGCTTCTCACCCGCGCCACCACCGAAAACGAGATGCGGTACATCGCCAGCAGGGCCGAAGAGGCGGCGGCAGCCGCCGCCGCGGGCAAGTTCGGCTTCACGTTGGAGGAGGCAGAGGCGGCCGAGGCGGCAAGCCTTGCCGACAGGGAGGACCTTGCCGGAGAGGTCGTTGGCCAGGGGGAGCCCGAGGCCAAAGCGAGCGAGCCCGTCGAGGGCGCGAGTGGCCAGCCGTCTTCGAGCAGCTTGCCGCAGGCGGAGCCCCCAGCGCAACCCCAATTCCAACCAAGAAGGCGCCTCCGTCGAGTTGGAGATACGGCAGGAGGACAGGCAGTCGAGCAACCGAGGCGCCGTGGGACACGCTCCACCGCGGCAAGTACCGTTGCCGCGGGAGGGTCCCAGGCTGTGCCACCAACTGAGGCGGGGTCTTCCCGGGCCGCCTCGCCTGATGCTGCCGCAGCTCCTGGCAAACATCGAAGGGAGCCTACTCCTCCGCCATGCCGCGCAGAGAGGGTACCGGACTTCGACCTCTCCGCGCTGAGCTCCGATGACGATGAAGAGGAGGAGGAGGAGTAAGACTTTCTTCTCACTGTTCTTGATTTTCTTTGATCTTTGTCGTTTCTTGTCTTGCATCTGATTTGCTTCTCTCTGAATCCCTGCTTCATTTCAGGACTCTGGCCGAGAGAGCGGCGAAGAGGGCCAAGGTCCCCGTGGTTGTCATCGAGGACGATCCTGCTGTGATGGCAGAAGACACGTCCGAGACCACCTTGACGGACCCCATCCCTTCTCCTCGCAGCAGCCCCCAGCACAGCCCCCAGCGTAAGTGTTTGGTTTACTCCCTGTTGTGGGACGCGCATGGGTGCTTCTTCTTTTGCTGACATCTTGATTGTTGATTCATTTGTGTAGGAGCAGAACAGGCCCACCAGGAGCAACCAGAGGCCACCCCGGATGTGCTGTCGGCTTCGACTACGCCACCAAGGGGCGATTCTCCGACAAGGGAGTGCTCCCCGGCAAGGGGCGGAACCAGTGAGCCCCCAGTGGTGGAGCCCATGGTCACGGAGCCCAGCACAGGTAACCCTTCTTGTCGGAAATCTTCCCTTGGGTTCTTCTTCTGATCTTCTTTCTTCTTCTTTTTTTTTGGATATTTGCTTGACTTCTCCTTCCTCTTCCTGTCCTCAGATCCCCCTCTCACAGACCCGATGGAGACTGAGGCCACCGGCGAGGAAGGCGCACGCGGCAATACTGGAGATGCCGCCGCTGGCGAGGAAGAGGCCGGCGCTGAGGAACCCGCCGATGAGGAAGCCGCCAAGGCTGCTGGCGCAGGAGCCGGCGAGGGGTCCGGCGATCGTACTGACGACCCGGAGGGCGCAGGAGCGCAAGGCGCTACACCGTCTGCCGACCCCTCCGCCGCTGATGCAGTGCCGGGCTCCGAGGAGCCCCAGCCAGGCGCATACTTGAAGGCCGGCGAGGGCGTATACATCAAGCTTCCCTGGGCGTCGAGCTCCAGGGCGCCGGTTGAAGAAGAGGAGTTTGATGGAGAAGTACTCGCCTCTGCTGGGCTGGCAGTGGTTGACGCGCCTAGCAGCAGGAGTGGCGAGTCCGAGGAGGAGCAGCTGCTCCGGAAGTTGGTGTCACTCTACCGTGCCCGGCAAGCAAAGCTCGAGTCCCGGGAAGCGCTTGTCGCGCAGGCGGGAGTTGACATAGAGAAACACGCGCAGGACCTCCAGAACCGCAACCAGGAGGCCCTCCGATCCATTGCGGAGGAGAGGGCGCAACTTGACGAGGCAAAGGAGGCGTTCATCCTGGAGAAGGCTGAACCCGAGGAGCAGCAGAGGCTCGCCACCGAGGAGATGTCCAGGCGGGAAGGTGAGCTCACACAGAAGAAGGCTAGTCTGGACAGTCACGAGGAGGAGCTCGAGGCCCGGGAGCAATCACTTGGCGGTGCACTCAAGGAGGCGAAGGATGCCGCCGCGGCTGCTGAGGCCGCCAAGAAGGAGTTAGAGGAGAAAGTGGTGCAGCTGGAGGCGGGTATGGGAAAGAGGAATGAAGAGCTTGCCGCACTCCAGCGCGAACGCGAGAAGGATGCACTTGCCCATGGCGATCTGCAAGTTCAACTCGCCGAGAAGGCCAATGAACTGAACGCCGCCAAGGACTCAAGCGCTGATCTGGAGCTGAAGCTGGCCACCTTGACGGAGGCACTGGACGCCGCCAAGAGGCGAGAGGATGACTTGAAGAAGGAGATCAAGGGCAATGAGGAGCTGCTGACGAGGGCCGCTGAGACCCAGAACACCTTCAGGGCTACGGTGGAGCTCTGGATAGAGGGCCTCATCAACATTGCTGCATCCATCGACGAGGAGCTGGCGGAGCTGGACTTGGCGGGCTTTGGGTACTCCTCCGACGAGAACCTCCAGCCCAGCGCCAAGCTTACTCTCTTCTTCAAGGGCGTGGTGACGGCCCTCCAGCAACTCCGGGAAAGGATCCCGAAGAAGCTGGCGGACGAGTCGCGCGCAATCTGCGCCAAGGTCTTGGAGAAGGTGCTGGTGAAGATCCTCTTCCGCAATCCAGGCCTCGACTTCTCCCGCGTTCTCAAGAAATTGCCGGCGGGTGCTGATCTTGAGGAGCTCAAAGCCATCGTGGCACCCATCGTGGACAAGGTGAACGAAGTCAGGAGGATCGATGGCGAGTCGCGCAGATTAGGCCACTCTTCTTCTCCCTTCCTTCTTCTTGCCGCTGCTAGATATGTCATAGGAACAATCCATTAGAGCGCAGCAAGTTATTTATTGTAATATAACTTTATTCTGGGTACTATTCGCTATGTTACTTCCTTTATTTGATTCCATCCCTTGTATGTTTTTACCCTTACGCTTTTAGGGAACTTGCCGGTGCGAACACACTTGCCGCGAGCGCTGAGTGCGGAACATCAGCAGCCTGCTGGCGGTGTTACCTCCGGCAAGAAACCTTGTCGGGCTAGTTGCAGCGCACTTTCATTGTTGAGCGGACTCGAAACAAAGTAAGGGCGCAACTTAGCCACGAGCCGGCTCCTCCGCGCACAGGTTTTCCATACAAGGCACGGTCCTTCAAGGAATATATCTTAAAATTTTTAAAAATGTCAGTGCTCAAACTTTGGCAACTTAGCTTTTCTGTCGCTTGTGTCCCGGCAAGGCTTATGCTTCTTTGAACGACGCCCGGTCCACATGTTTATCTTCTTCTCCCCCCCCCCCCCTGGTGAACTTGTGGGCGGAGGAACCTTCTTTTTGAGCAAAAGAAAGAAGAGAAAATAAAGTTATGGAGCCTTGAAGCTCGTTGCTGCTTACCGGGGGTAAGTTCTGCACAAAGTGTCAGTGTATACATGCTAAAAAGAAGAATGCACGAAATTTGACAACATGTACTGAACATAAAATCTTTATTTATGCACGGGATCTGCGCCCGGCTTTGTACAAAGGGTTACATGCGACAGCGGCAATGCTTGTACAAAAGGTGGTTGTCGGAACGGGTCCTGGCAACCGCGCCTTATGGGTAAAACTTGCGAAGATGCTCTATGTTCCAGGAGTTACTCACTGGAAAGCCATCTTCGGTCTCAAGGCGGACAGCGCCGGGCCTAGTGACTCGCTTTACCCGATAAGGGTCTTCCCACTTCGGCGTCAACTTGTTGGAATTCTTGGCGGATTGAACGCGCCGAAGAACAAGGTCGCCTTCCTCGAAGCTTCTGGCATTAACTTTGCGGCTATGGTAGCGGCGCAAAGCTTGCTGGTAACGAGCAGCTCGTACAGCAGCCTGAAGACGATCTCCCTCGAGGAGCAGCACGTCATCTTGCCGCAGCTGCTCTTGCTCAAGCTCATCATAAGCGAGCACTCGAGGCGATCCGTATACGAGTTCCATGGGGAGAACTGCCTCCGCTAAATAGACAAGAGCAAAAGGTGTCTGTCCAGTGGCTTGATTTGGCATCGTCCTGATCGACCAAAGAACCACTGGCAGCTCCTCGATCCAATTTCTTCCGCACCTGTGCAGCCTGTCGAAAGTTCTGGTCTTGAGCCCGCGCAGTACTTCAGCGTTTGCCCTCTCCGCTTGACCGTTGCTTCTCGGGTGAGCAACGGAAGCGAAGCAGATCTTGGCGCCAAGATCTTGGACGTACTGCATGAAGGTGCGGCTCGTGAATTGTGTGCTATTGTCGGTGATGATCCTGTTAGGGACTCCGAAACGGCAAACAATTGACCTGAAGAACTTGACTGCTGACTGTGCTGTCACCTTCCTCACTGCCTCCACCTCCAGCCACTTCGTGAACTTGTCGATTGCCACGTACAAGAACTCGAAGCCCCCGACAGCTCGGGGAAAGGGGCCGAGGATATCGAGCCCCCAGACCGAAAATGGCCAGGATAAAGGGATTGTTTGGAGAGCTTGACCTGGTTGATGTATTTGCTTGGAGTGGAACTGGCATGCTTCACACTTGGTTACTTGTGCAGTTGCATCCTGGAGGGCTGTCGGCCAGAAGAAACCTTGCCGGAAGGCCCTGCCGGCAAGTGCTCTTGCGCCAATGTGGTGACCACATATGCCTCCGTGTATCTCCGCCAACAGCTCTTGTCCTTCTTCCCGGGAAATGCACTTCAATTTCACTCCGTTGAATCTTCTTCTGTATAGTATGTCATCGACAAACTGGTACATACTTGATTGCCGGGCTACTTTCTCTGCTTCTTCTTGCTCTTCCGGAAGTTCTCCTGTTTGAAGGAAATGGACTATCTGTTGTGCCCATGTCGGAGCTTGTGGCTCGACAACAAGGACTAAAGGCGTAAATGCTGCTGCGGGAACATCCGCTTCTACGGCAAGAATCTGGGATCCTGCCGGAGCGTGATGCTCCCCGGCAAACGTGTCGGGACACAGCTTGCCGGGAGCGTCTGCTTCAATGTAACACCCTCGATGCGGCTATATCTCCCACGTGTCGAAGCACGACTTAGAGGCATAACCGCATTGAAAGCAATGTCGCAAGTGAGGTAATCTTCACACATCCCAAGTAATACATAAGGGAAAGAGATACATAGTTGGCTTACAATCGCCACTTCACACAATTACATGAATAAAGCATTACATCATCCAGATACAATCAAGGTCCGGCTACGGAACCAAAATAAAAGAAGAACCCCAAATGCGACAAAAGGTCCCCGATCGACCCCAACTGGGCTCCACTACTGATCAACTAGAACGAAACAACACAAAAGGCAAGATCTTCATCGAGCTCCTCCTTGAGCTTGGTTGCGTCACCTGCTCGGTAACATAGGCACCTGCAAACTGGTTTTGGAAGTATCTGGTGAGCCACGAGGACTCAGCAATCCCATTACCATGGGTATCAAGACTAGCAAAGCTTAATGGGAAAGGAAGGGGCAAAGTGGTGAGGTTGCAGCAGCGACTAAGCAAAGGTATGGTGGCTAACCAACGCAAATAAGAGCGAGAAGAGAACAAGCGGAACGGACGTGAAGCTAGCAATGATCAAGAGGTGATCCTGAACACCTACTTACGTCAAACATAACACAGAAGTCGTGTTCACTTCCCGGACTCCGCCGAGAAGAGACCATCACGGCTACACACTCGGTTGATGCGTTTTAATTCGGATCAAGTGTCAAGTTGTCTACAACCGGACATTAACAAATTCCCATCTGCCACATAACCGCGGGCACGGCTCTCGAAAGTTTATACCCTGCAGGGGTGTCCCAACTTAGCCCATGACAGGCTCTCGCGATCATCGAAGGAATAGACCTTCACCCAGGAAGACCCGATCAGTCTCGGAATCCCGGTACATCAAGACATTTCGACAATGGTAAAACAAGACCAGCAAAGCCGCCCGAATGTGCTGACAAATCCTGATAGGAGCTGCACATATCTCGTTCTCAGGGCACACCGGATTGTCCAAACTTCCGGTAGGCCAGCCCAGAGTTTCCCCTGGAGGCCACCGGCGACTGACGGTTTGGACCAACACTCACAACGAGCACTGGCCCGGGGGGGTAAATAAAGATGACCCTCGAGAGCGCGACTCCCAAGGGAAAAAGGGCTAGGTGAGGCAAATGGTAAAAGTCAATGTTGGGCCTTGCTGGACAAGTTTTATTCAAAGCAAACTGTCAGGGGGGTCCCATAAATCACCCGACCGCGTAAGGAACGCAAAATCCGGGAACATAACACCGGTATGACGGAAACTAGGGCGGCAAGAGTGGAACAAAACACCAGGCATAAGGCCGAGCCTTCCACCCTTTACCAAGTATATAGATGCATTAATAATATAAGAGATATTGTGATATCCCAACATAAACCCTGTCCACCATGGAGAAATCTTCAACTTCACCTGCAACTAGCAACGCTATAAGAGGGGCTGAGCAAAAGCGGTAACATAGCCAAACAACGGTTTGCATAGGAAAGGTGTCAAAGGTTAGAGGTTCATGGCAATATGGGATGGCTGGACAAACAGGTAATAGGTAGCGCAGCATAGCGAAAGAACGAGGCAACTAGCATAGCAATGATAGTAGTGAGATCCAGGGTAGCGGTCATCTTGCCTGAAATCCCGCAAGGAAGAAGAACGAGTCCATGAAGAAGATGAACGGATGAAGCCGAACCAACCGAAGACGAACGAATCCTCACGATCGCAACGAAACGGGAACTATCGAGAAGAAGCACACTACATGGTAAACACACCACACATGAACATGACATGATGCACAACAAGCATGATGCATGACCAAGCTACATGAAGCTACTCATGGCAAGAGATGATGCACACAAGAACAACACATCAAGGCAAGTTTAAATGAGGCCGGGAACAACATATAACAATTCCGGTAAGTCCTCATATGCATATTTCGAAATTGGTACTGTTCTGTCCTAAACCATATTTTAAAGTTGTTAAACAGGAAAATAAAGTGGACCATGTTAAACTAGGCATTTTTCCACCCCATTTACATATAAAGTTTATTTAAAATGGAGCTACGGTTAATTAGTTATGAAATAAATCATTTTAACATGCTATTTGAGCAAAATTAAAAAAACAACATTTTATACATTTTAAACATGGATGAAAATGGCATATTATGAAACTAGATGAAATTCTAAGCATTTTACATATAAAGTTTGTTTTAATCCGATGCACGGTTAATGAGTTATTAATGCATGAACATGGAGGGGTTTTTCTGTAAAACTGTTAATACAATGGATAATGTTAAAATTGCAGTAGCAGGAAAAAATATACACGGGCTGAAACCGCTGGGTGCTGGGCTGGGGTTGTGCTCACATTGGGCCTGGCCCGGGTCGGAAGCAGAGGAGGCCTGGCGCTGGGCCTTGGAGGGGAGGCCGGCTGGGCCGCTGGAGCTGGACGTTGGGCCTGGAGGCCGCTGGGCCGAGGAGGCTGGGTCGGATCTGGACGGGGCTGGGCCTTGGCCCGCGGAGGGGTTCGTCCTCCTCGATCCCGCCTGGATCGAGCGAGGTAGGGGCGGCGCTGCAAATCCGGCGAGGCGAGGACGCCGGCGGACGGCGGGGACGGGGCGGATCCGGCGGCCAGGCGCGGGAGGCGGCGCGGTGGGGGTCCCCGGCGGGGAACGGCGCCGACACGAGGACGGAGGGCACGGCCGCCTGCGAGCGGGCGCCGGCGCGGGGCAAGGACGCGCGGCGGCGGAAGACGGGGCTCGGCATAGGGCCGGCGATGTGCGGCGAAGACCCGCGAGGCAGGGCGGCGGGGCCGGCGATGTGGGGCTCCGGCGAGGCCCCGGTCGCCGGCGATGATGGACGGCATAGCGACGCGGAGGGCGAGCGCGGGCCCGGGAGGCACGGGGTGCGGCCAGCGGCGGCAGCCGACCGGGCCGGGAGGGCCTCCCGCGGGCTGCGGCGGAGGGAGGAGAGAGAGGGTGCGGGCGCGGGTGAGGTGGCGGTGTGTGGTTAGCTAGCGGCGGCGGCGGGGTGACGTGGCAGCCTGCTATTGGCCGGAGTGAGGTGGCCGGCGGACGCGTCCGGTCCAGATCGGACGTGTCCGGCGGCGCGGAGAGGAGCGGGGTTAGGGTTTCGGGGGGAAATGATCCGAAAATGGAGAGGGGAAGACGTTTTTATAGGTGGAGGGAGCTAGGAGAGTCCAAATGAGGAGCGGTTTTCGGCCACGCGATCGTGATCGAACGACCGAGAACATGGAGGGGAGTTAGATGGGTTTTGGGCCACTTTGGAAGGGGTGTTGGGCTGCAACTCAAAGAGGGCTTTATGGTTACCCGGTTAACCGTTGGAGTACCAAACGACCTCCAAATGGCACGAAACTTGACAGGCGGTCTACCAGTGCTATACCAAGGCCGCTTGGCAAACCTCGGGCCATTCCGAGAAAGTTTAATACCCGCACACGAAAAGAGGGAAGAAGGGAACACCGGAGGACATAGGAGTGCCGGATTGCAAAACGGACAACGGGGAAAAGGCTCGGATGCATGAGACGAACACGTATGCAAAATGAAATGCACATGATGACATGATAAAATGCAACACGCAAGAAGATGACAAGGCAACAACAACGAATAACTGGACGACACCTGGCACATCGGATCCGGGGCGTTACAACACTCCACCACTACGAGAGGATCTCGTCCCGAGATCTAGGATGGCACCGGAGAGAAACGAAAGAGGAAGAGAAGAGGTAAAACTAAGTTGCTTCTTCGGCAAACGAGTGAAACAACGGACCTTGAGAGGTTGAGCAATTTAAAAGAAAGAGTACGACTGAGATGAACGAGATTGCAAACAATCCGTTAGAAAAAAGAAACAAGGAACATTACGAGAACTGAAGGTTGCAAAGACATGAATCAAAAGTTTCACGAACGAAAAGAATATGACCACCTCGGTATAATGAGATAGCCAAGGAACAAGCATGACAGAATTTGGACAGCACTCCGGTAGAAAAGAGAAGAAAACTTGATGAGATGAAAAGATACTGAAGAGATGATACAACACTCCGGTTAAA
Organism: Triticum dicoccoides; assembly: GCF_002162155.2. Classification (NCBI taxonomy): domain Eukaryota; kingdom Viridiplantae; phylum Streptophyta; class Magnoliopsida; order Poales; family Poaceae; genus Triticum; species Triticum dicoccoides. The sequence goes on along the minus strand of NC_041393.1, from coordinate 422,981,189 downwards.
TGGATAAGCAAGAAAAGACCACGATCCTCACAATTTGAGATGATTAGTGAAGAGAGCAACATCACCATGCCTCCGTAACGAAAGAATAGAAGATAGATCATTTGAATAAAAGAACGGAGAAGAAAATGCCAACTTCTGCCACAAATGATCTTGGAAAGCACCCTTCTAAGAAGGTTATAACGGGGTTGTTGGGAAACCAACAACGAAAAGAATAAGCTTGTGGCGGGCTTATGAAAGCATCTCAAAATTATGAGGTGAGCTTCTGCCACCAACGGAAACAAATGATTGGATTGAATATCAACAAGGAGACGAGAAACTTATTTCACCGGGAGGACAAGTGAAGAACTTGGGTCATTTATAAGCACCATAATTAGCAACAATCCTTAGGGAAAGCTTTAGGTGAACCATGACACAAGATGACTCCAAGGAAGATATTGGTGGATTTAAAGTACCTCATTCTTGACAACATATGAATCATGAAACAAGAAGGAAATTGTCAAGAGTGACATAACACCACCTCAACAGATAATGGAGAAGAATTGCACTTTGGGATGCAAGATGAAGAATACTTGAGCTCCTCAAAACAAAACATGTGTTGAGCACCATGTTTATTTTAGAGTATAGCTTGGCGGGTCATAACTTCAAGAGAAAACTTGAAGAACAATTGAAGAATGAATAGAATCCTTGACGAATCACCATGTTGCCTGCATGAAGAACTCCGGATAGGAAATGATAACATACAAGAATTGAAGGTTGAAGCAAACAAGATTGAAGCCTTGCAATGATATAGGTGGAGCTTCGTGACGAGACATCCAAGAAAACTTGGAACTCTGGAAAGAAAAGATGAACACTAGAACCGAGAATTACTTCATCCTGAACAATCTCCGGAAGAAAAGAATTGAATTTACTCGATGAAACAAGAATAAGAATTACATTATGCTCATCCTTCACCAATTAGATTGATGACAAGCAATGGATTTGGCATACTACTTATTCTCGTAGAAAGGATTAAGATAGATATGGCGCAAGCTTGAGAAGGTATTGATGGAACCACCGGTGGGATTTGGAAACAACAAATATTGATATGATGAACAAGGAAGAGAGATCTTGAAAGAACCACCGTAAGAATTGAAAAAGAGAGTAGCAAATGCACAATTCACCGGAAGAATTGGAAGACGAATGAAGATACTTGAGGGGATTTAGATACATGAGAATGAAGAGAACATGAACTGATTAGAGGATAATTGAACGATTCACCGGTAAGAATTCAAGAACGAGAGCTGAAAGCTGAGAATGAGTAGTATTCAGAAATGATGGCCTTCGGAAGAAAGAAATGGAAACAACTCATGAAATGCTCCGGATGGGTGAAAAGAATTCTCACAATCGAAAACAATTATGAGAGGATGGCAACAAGCTAGAACCACGCATCTTGAAGAGAATAGAGCAAGATTAAAGAGAAACTCTTCTTCGGTCTTCAAATGTTGAGAATGATGACGAGAAACACCACCGAGAATTATTGAGGCACACCGGAAGAATCAAAAGCGAAGAAGTTGAGCCAACTATGAAAAGAATTTAAAAGATCTTGGAGAAAGCATTTGACTGATGATAACTCATTCTTACATCAAACTTGGAGAAGAATTTAGGATAGCTCTGGGAAAATAGAAGAGTCAGGTAAGATCCTGGAAAAAGACCTGTGGGTTAGGGCCCACTCAAAAGAAACACCATCGGAAATTATTTAAAAGAGATGTTGCACCGGTTGAATTAAATGACTTGAATGGGATACCAATCTCGAAATATCTTGAAGGGATTGAGAATGGAAACGCAAATCTTCGAGATATCTTGAGCACTCCGGAATAACAAATAGCGAGAAGTAGAATGATAATGAGGTGCACCGGTATGAGAAGACATTGAAATGAGGAAAAAGATATGATCAACAAAACTTGACTTGAATCCACCGGAGAAGAGAAAGGAATGACGAATGACAAACTAGTAGGACATCTTCTTGAGAACCACCGGGTAAGAACATTGACGGAAAAGAATGGAGAAACTTCACATGAATAAATGGATACTTGGTTAAGAAATCTGAGTCCTTGAGGAAAAAGGGTGGGTGGGCGGGAAAACAAAGACAACTTGGGATGGATGAAACAAACACCGTTGAGAAAACTTAGATTTGATCTTGCGGATGGGAAAAATGATGGGATCCACTTGAAGAGAAGCACACCGGTTGAAAAGGATTGACATGACAATCTCGATTGTCGAGAAGGATTGGTATTCACATCGGAGTATGAGACCACCATTTAGGAAAGGTATGGAATCAACACTTGACATTGAAGCAACTCGAATACCACAACTCAAAACAAAAACAAAGTACTGGCTTGCAGAATAAGCCGGAACAAACATATGATAGAGATTTCGTCCGAAGTTTTTGTGGTGGGGCCTACACGGGCTCAATCGTACAGCACCATCATGTACAAGGCAGTGCACATGACATACGAAGCGTCCCCGAGTCGGCATAGCCAAGGACTCTTTAAGACACAACGAGACCACTGTAAAGCCAACCGTGAATAGGCGGACCACTAGACTTCGAACCCCAATTTCATATCATACATCCGTCAGAAAGATATCCTAAGAGCTACTTGAATTCCCACCTATGAAACTCCCGAAACTTTCTGGTTATGCAATCTGGTGTTGGGGATACAGGGGAGCAATATATCTCACCCAAACTAACAATCCCTACATCCAGCTGTATCCATCCGTCAACACATAACCAAGAAACCTTCGGAAATCGTCTACCTCAACCTTCGAAAAGCATCCGTTATACGAGTCATGGCAATACTCCCGTACTCACCTCAGTACTGGGTTAGCGGGGTTATCTCACCAACAACTGCATAAAAGAGATTTTCGATGTTGGCGTACTAAACACAGGTATTCCAGAACTGCAACGATAAAATTATGACGACAACACCTCGGAGCTCAACTCCCCGGGACACTGCCACAACCCCTAAATGTTAGGAGGCACCAAGAACAATGTTCTCGTCATAAGAGTATCGGAACGATTCCAAGATACCGTGATCCTAAAAAAAAAAATTTAGTGAAATTTAAGAAGAGAAGAGTCAAAACTCTACGTCAGGATACCTCACCAGAAGGTCGAAGGGACTGGGGAGTAAAAACAATCCTACTCTCCGATATATAATTCCTAAATGACTCAAAACATTTTTCTAGACACAACTCGGCCACTAAAAACGATCAAGCAGTGGGGCTCCTAAGGTCGGGGAAGGCTCTGATTACCAACTTGTAACGCCCTCGATGCGGCTATATCTCCCACGTGTCGAAGCACGACTTAGAGGCATAACCGCATTGAAAGCAATGTCGCAAGTGAGGTAATCTTCACACATCCCAAGTAATACATAAGGGAAAGAGATACATAGTTGGCTTACAATCGCCACTTCACACAATTACATGAATAAAGCATTACATCATCCAGATACAATCAAGGTCTGGCTACGGAACCAAAATAAAAGAAGAACCCCAAATGCGACAAAAGGTCCCCGATCGACCCCAACTGGGCTCCACTACTGATCAACTAGAACGAAACAACACAAAAGGCAAGATCTTCATCGAGCTCCTCCTTGAGCTTGGTTGCGTCACCTGCTCGGTAACATAGGCACCTGCAAACTGGTTTTGGAAGTATCTGGTGAGCCACGAGGACTCAGCAATCCCATTACCATGGGTATCAAGACTAGCAAAGCTTAATGGGAAAGGAAGGGGCAAAGTGGTGAGGTTGCAGCAGCGACTAAGCAAAGGTATGGTGGCTAACCAACGCAAATAAGAGCGAGAAGAGAACAAGCGGAACGGACGTGAAGCTAGCAATGATCAAGAGGTGATCCTGAACACCTACTTACGTCAAACATAACACAGAAGTCGTGTTCACTTCCCGGACTCCGCCGAGAAGAGACCATCACGGCTACACACTCGGTTGATGCGTTTTAATTCGGATCAAGTGTCAAGTTGTCTACAACCGGACATTAACAAATTCCCATCTGCCACATAACCGCGGGCATGGCTCTCGAAAGTTTATACCCTGCAGGGGTGTCCCAACTTAGCCCATGACAGGCTCTCGCGATCATCGAAGGAATAGACCTTCACCCAGGAAGACCCGATCAGTCTCGGAATCCCGGTACATCAAGACATTTCGACAATGGTAAAACAAGACCAGCAAAGCCGCCCGAATGTGCCGACAAATCCTGATAGGAGCTGCACATATCTCGTTCTCAGGGCACACCGGATTGCCCAAACTTCCGGTAAGCCAGCCCAGAGTTGCCCCTGGTGGCCACCGGCGGCTGACGGTTTGGACCAACCCTCACAACGGGCACTGGCCCGGGGGGGGGGGTAAATAAAGATGACCCTCGAGAGCGCGACTCCCAAGGGAAAAAGGGCTAGGTGAGGCAAATGGTAAAAGTCAATGTTGGGCCTTGCTGGACAAGTTTTATTCAAAGCGAACTGTCAGGGGGGTCC
>NC_041393.1:422974266-422976224 GCF_002162155.2 Triticum dicoccoides | reverse complement strand
GACAATGGTAAAACAAGACCAGCAAAGCCGCCCGAATGTGCCGACAAATCCTGATAGGAGCTGCACATATCTCGTTCTCAGGGCACACCGGATTGCCCAAACTTCCGGTAAGCCAGCCCAGAGTTGCCCCTGGTGGCCACCGGCGGCTGACGGTTTGGACCAACACTCACAACGAGCACTGGCCCGGGGGGGGGGGTAAATAAAGATGACCCTCGAGAGCGCGACTCCCAAGGGAAAAAGGGCTAGGTGAGGCAAATGGTAAAAGTCAATGTTGGGCCTTGCTGGACAAGTTTTATTCAAAGCGAACTGTCAGGGGGGTCCTATAAATCACCCGACCGTGTAAGGAACGCAAAATCCGGGAACATAACACCGGTATGACGGAAACTAGGGCGGCAAGAGTGGAACAAAACACCAGGCATAAGGCCGAGCCTTCCACCCTTTACCAAGTATATAGATGCATTAATAATATAAGAGATATTATGATATCCCAACATAAACCCTGTCCACCATGGAGAAATCTTCAACTTCACCTGCAACTAGCAACGCTATAAGAGGGGCTGAGCAAAAGCGGTAACATAGCCAAACAACGGTTTGCATAGGAAAGGTGTCAAAGGTTAGAGGTTCATGGCAATATGGGATGGCTGGACAAACAGGTAATAGGTAGCGCAGCATAGCGAAAGAACGAGGCAACTAGCATAGCAATGATAGTAGTGAGATCCAGGGTAGCGGTCATCTTGCCTGAAATCCCGCAAGGAAGAAGAACGAGTCCATGAAGAAGATGAACGGATGAAGCCGAACCAACCGAAGACGAACGAATCCTCACGATCGCAACGAAACGGGAACTATCGAGAAGAAGCACACTACATGGTAAACACACCACACATGAACATGACATGATGCACAACAAGCATGATGCATGACCAAGCTACATGAAGCTACTCATGGCAAGAGATGATGCACACAAGAACAACACATCAAGGCAAGTTTAAATGAGGCCGGGAACAACATATAACAATTCCGGTAAGTCCTCATATGCATATTTCGAAATTGGTACTGTTCTGTCCTAAACCATATTTTAAAGTTGTTAAACAGGAAAATAAAGTGGACCATGTTAAACTAGGCATTTTCCACCCCATTTACATATAAAGTTTATTTAAAATGGAGCTATGGTTAATTAGTTATGAAATAAATCATTTTAACATGCTATTTGAGCAAAATTAAAAAACAACATTTTATACATTTTAAACATGGATGAAAATGGCATATTATGAAACTAGATGAAATTCTAAGCATTTTACATATAAAGTTTGTTTTAATCCGATGCACGGTTAATGAGTTATTAATGCATGAACATGGAGGGGTTTTTCTGTAAAACTGTTAATACAATGGATAATGTTAAAATCGCAGTAGCAGGAAAAAATATACACGGGCTGAAACCGCTGGGTGCTGGGCTGGGGTTGTGCTCACATTGGGCCTGGCCCGGGTCGGAAGCAGAGGAGGCCTGGCGCTGGGCCTTGGAGGGGAGGCCGGCTGGGCCGCTGGAGCTGGACGTTGGGCCTGGAGGCCGCTGGGCCGAGGAGGCTGGGTCGGATCTGGACGCGGCTGGGCCTTGGCCCGCGGAGGGGTTCGTCCTCCTCGATCCCGCCTGGATCGAGCGAGGTAGGGGCGGCGCTGCAAATCCGGCGAGGCGAGGACGCCGGCGGACGGCGGGGACGGGGCGGATCTGGCGGCCAGGCGCGGGAGGCGGCGCGGTGGGGGTCCCCGGCGGGGAACGGCACCGACACGAGGACGGAGGGCACGACCGCCTGCGAGCGGGCGCCGGCATGGGGCAAGGACGCGCGGCGGCGGAAGACGGGGCTCGGCATAGGGCCGGCGATGTGCGGCGAAGACCCGCGAGGCAGGGCGGCGGGGCCGGCGATGTGGGGCTCCGGCGAGGCCCCGGTCGCCGGCGATGATGG
>NC_041393.1:422947615-422973608 GCF_002162155.2 Triticum dicoccoides | reverse complement strand
GGACGGCATAGCGACGCGGAGGGTGAGCGCGGGCCCGGGAGGCGCGACGCGTGGCCAGCGGCGGCGGCCGACCGGGCCGGGAGGGCCTCCCGCGGGCTGCGGCGGAGGGAGGAGAGAGAGGGTGCGGGCGCGGGTGAGGTGGCGGTGTCTGGTTAGCTAGCGGCGGCGGCGGGGTGACGTGGCAGCCTGCTATTGGCCGGAGTGAGGTGGCCGGCGGATGCGTCCGGTCCAGATCGGACGTGTCCGGCGGCGCGGAGAGGAGCGGGGCTAGGGTTTCGGGGGGAAATGATCCGAAAATGGAGAGGGGAAGACGTTTTTATAGGTGGAGGGAGCTAGGAGAGTCCAAATGAGGAGCGGTTTTCGGCCACGCGATCGTGATCGAACGACCGAGAACATGGAGGGGAGTTAGATGGGTTTTGGGCCACTTTGGAAGGGGTGTTGGGCTGCAACTCAAAGAGGGCTTTACGGTTACCCGGTTAACCGTTGGAGTACCAAACGACCTCCAAATGGCACGAAACTTGACAGGCGGTCTACCGGTGCTATACCAAGGCCGCTTGGCAAACCTCGGGCCATTCCGAGAAAGTTTAATACCCGCACACGAAAAGAGGGAAGAAGGGAACACCGGAGGACATAGGAGTGCCGGATTGCAAAACGGACAACGGGGAAAAGGCTCGGATGCATGAGACGAACACGTATGCAAAATGAAATGCACATGATGACATGATAAAATGCAACACGCAAGAAGATGACAAGGAAACAACAACGAATAACTGGACGACACCTGGCACATCGGATCCGGGGCGTTACATTCAACGAAACAAACCCTAGGGCTTGTCGGAGCAGACTGCTCCTCAGCACTTTCTATGTTGATCCTGGAGACTTTCTTGGTGGCGGCTTCGGGGAGTTCTGCCAGAAAGTAGTCGCCAGTAACCAACTTTCTCTTCTTGCTCTGTCCAGCTGATGGTGTTACAGATGGCTGAGTCAGCTTGAGCACAAAAATTCCTGGCTCCACAGGTAACTTGAGTGCGGCACACTTTGACAGGCCATCTGCAATGTCGTTCTGAGCTCTTGGAACATGTTCCATCTGCAGGCCGTCAAAATGCTCTTCCAGCTTCCTCACTTCATCAATGTAGGCTTCCATCAACGGACTCTCATAATCTTTATTAACTTGGCGGACGACAAGCTGTGAGTCACCCCTGACAATAAGCTTCTTAATCCCAATTTCTTCCACGATCCTGAGTCCGGCAAGCAAGCCTTCATACTCTGCAGTATTGTTTGTTGCTTGCTCCTTGGGAAAGTGCATTTGGATCACGTACTTGAGGTGCTCTCCGGTGGGTGCGACAAGTAGCACGCCCGCACCGGCGCCTTGCAGCGAGAAGGCACCATCAAAATACATGATCCATTCTTTGCTCGCTTCCTTGTCGGGGATGCTCTTCTCCGGAATTTCTTCATCAGGCGTTGGCGTCCAGTCTGCTATGAATTCTGCCAATGCTCGGCTCTGAATAGTTGAAGTACTTTCAAACTTGAGGCCAAAGCTTGATAGTTCTAGTGCCCACTCGACAATCCTGCCTGTTGCTTCTGGATTTTGCAGTATCCTCTTCAACGGAAAGCGAGTGACAACTGTAATCTCATGTGCTTGAAAATAATGGCGCAGCTTCCTCGAGGTCATGAGAAGGCCGAAAAGCAACTTTTGCACACCAGAATATCTTGACCTGGCCCCTTGTAGAAGGGAGCTGACAACATAAACTGGGCGCTGCACCATCTTCTTCTGTTTCTCTTCCGGCAACTACACAGATCCATCCTTGCCGGGACCAGAGCTTGTCGGGGAAGCCCCCTGCTTGTCGCTGGATTCGCTTGCCGCGGTTGCTGGCTCTTCATCTGCCTCCCTCTCCTCTACTAACGCAGCACTAACCACTTGATTGGTTGCCGCCAGATACAGCAGCAACTTCTCTTGTGGCTTAGGTGCGACAAGTGTTGGAGTGGAGGATAGGTATCTCTTCAAGTCCTGTAGCGCGGCCTGTTGGGGAACGTTGCAGAAAATTAAAATTTTTCCTACGGTTTCAACAAGATCCATCTATGAGTTCATCTAAGCAACGAGTCAAGGGAGAGAGATTGCATCTACATACCACTAGTAGATCGCGTGCGGAAGCTTGCAAGGTGATGATGGAGTCGTACTCGAACGTGATTCAAATCACCGATGTCCAAGTGCTGAACGGATAGCACCTCCGCGTTCAACACACGTACGGGACGAGTGACATCTCCTCCGTCTTGATCCAGCAAGGAGGAAGGAGAGGTTGAGGAAGACAGCTCCACCGGCAGCACGACGGCGTGGTGATGGTGGAGAAGCAGTACTCCGACAGGGCTTCGCCAAGCACTTACGGAGGAGGAGAGGTGTTGGGGAGGGGAGGGGCTGCGCCTTGGAGATGGGTACAGCAGCCCCCCTCCCTCCCCCCCTTTATATAGGCCCCCTGGGGGGAGGCCGGCCCCTGGAGATCCAATCTCCAAGGGGGGCGGCGGCCAAGGGGGGTGGAGTGCCCCCCAAGCCAAGTGGGGCGCCTCCCCAGCCCTAGGGTTTCAACCCTAGGCGCAGGCGGTGGGCCTAGGGGGGCGCACCAGCCCACTATGGGCTGGTTCCCCTCCCACTTCAGCCCATGGGGCCCCTCGGGATAGGTGGCCCCACCCGGTGGACCCCCGGGACCCTTCCGGTGGTCCCGGTACATTACCGGGAGACCCCGAAACTTTCCCGATGGCCGAAATACCACTTCCTATATATTATTCTTTACCTCCGGACCATTCCGAAACTCCTCGTGACGTCCGGGATCTCATCCGGGACTCCGAACAACATTCGGTAGTCACATACTTGACTTCCTACTAACCCTAGCGTCACCGAACCTTAAGTGTGTAGACCCTACGGGTTCGGGAGACACGCAGACATGACCGAGACGACTCTCGGGCAATAACTAACAGCGGGGTCTGGATACCCATGTTGGCTCCCACATGCTCCTCGATGATTTCATCGGTTGAACCACGATGTCGAGGATTCGATCAAACCCTGTATGCAATTCCCTTTGTCAATCGGTATGTTACTTGCCCGAGACTCGATCGTCCGTATCCCAATACCTTGTTCAGTCTCGTTACCGGCAAGTCACTTTACTCGTACCGTAATGCATGATCCCATGGCCAACACCTTGGTCAACTTGAGCTCATTATGATGATGCATTACCGAGTGGGCCCAGAGATACCTCTCCGTCATACGGAGTGACAAATCCCAGTCTCGATCCGTGTCAACCCAACAGATACTTTCGGAGATACCTGTAATGCACCTTTATAGTCACCCAGTTACGTTGTGACGTTTGATACACCCAAGGCACTCCTACGGTAACCGGGAGTTACACGATCTCATGGTCGAAGGAAGAGATACTTGACATTGGCAAAGCTTCTAGCAAACGAACTATACGATCTTTTATGCTATGCTTAGGATTGGGTCTTGTCCATCACATCATTCTCCTAATGATGTGATCCCGTTATCAATGACATCCAATGTCCATAGTCAGGAAACCATGACTATCCATTGATCACAACGAGCTAGTCAACTAGAGGCTCACTAGGGACATATTGTGGTCTAAGTGTTCACACGTGTATTACGATTTCCGGATAATACAGTTATAGCATGAACAAAAGACAATTATCATGAACATTGAAATATAATAATACTTTTATTATTGCCTCTAGGGCATATTTCCAACAGTCTCCCACTTGCACTAGAGTCACCAATCTAGTTACATTGTGATGAATCGAACACCCATAGAGTTCTGGTGTTGATCATGTTTTGCACGCGAGAGAGGTTTAGTCAACGGATCTGCGACATTCAGATCCGTGTGTACTTTGCAAATCTCTATGTCTCCATCTTGAAAATTTTCACGGATGGAGTTGAAACGATGCTTCATGTGCCTGGTCTTCTTGTGAAACCTGGGCTCCTTGGCAAGGGCAATAGCTCCAGTGTTGTCACAGAAGAGTTTGATCGGCCCCGACGCATTGGGTATGACTCCTAGGTCGGTGATGAACTCCTTCACCCAAATCGCTTCATGCGCTGCCTCCGAGGCTGCCATGTACTCCGCTTCACACGTAGATCCCGCCACGACGCTCTGCTTGCAGCTGCACCAGCTTACTGCTCCACCATTCAACATATACACGTATCCGGTTTGTGACTTAGAGTCATCCAGATCTGAGTCGAAGCTAGCGTCGACGTAACCCTTTACGACGAGGTCTTCGTCTCCTCCATAAACGAGAAACATGTCCTTTTTCCTTTTCAGGTACTTCAGGATATTCTTGACCGCTGTCCAGTGTTCCTTGCCGGGATTACTTTGGTATCTTGCAACCAAACTTACGGCAAGGTTTACATCGGGTCTGGTACACAGCATGGCATACATAATAGATCCTATGGCTGAAGCATAGGGGATGACACTCATCTCTTCCTTATCTTTTGCCGTGGTCGGTGACTGAGCCGAGCTCAATCTCACACCTTGTAACATAGGCAAGAACCCCTTCTTGGACTGATCCATTTTGAACCTCTTCAAAATCTTATCAAGGTATGTGCTTTGTGAAATACCTATGAGGCGTCTCGATCTATCTCTATAGATTTTGATGCCTAATATATAAGCAGCTTCTCCAAGGTCCTTCATTGAAAAACACTTGTTCAAGTAGGCCTTAATGCTGTCCAGAAGTTTTGTATCATTTCCCATCAAGAGTATGTCATCTACATATAATAGGAGAAATGCTACAGAGCTCCCACTCACTTTCTTGTAAACGCAGGCTTCTCCATAAGTCTGCATAAACCCAAACGCTTTGATCATCTCATCAAAGCGAATGTTCCAACTCCGAGATGCTTGCACCAGTCCATAAATGGATCGCTGGAGCTTGCATACTTTGTTAGCATTCTGAGGATCGACAAAACCTTCCGGCTGCATCATATACAGCTCTTCCTTAAGATGTCCGTTAAGGAATGCCGTTTTGACGTCCATCTGCCATATCTCATAGTCATAATATGCGGCAATTGCTAACATGATTCGGACGGACTTCAGCTTCGCCACGGGAGAGAATGTCTCGTCGTAGTCAATCCCTTGAACTTGTCGGTAACCCTTAGCGACAAGTCGAGCTTTATAGATGGTAACATTACCATCCGCGTCCATCTTCTTCTTAAAAATCCATTTGTTTTCTATCGCTCGCCGATCATCGGGCAAGTCTGTCAAAGTCCATACTTTGTTTTCATACATGGATTCTATCTCAGATTTCATGGCTTCAAGCCATTTGTTGGAATCCGGGCCCGCCATTGCTTCTTCATAGTTCGAAGGTTCACCGTTGTCTAACAACATGATTTCCAGGACAGGGTTGCCGTACCACTCTGGTGCGGAACGTGTCCTTGTGGACCTACGAAGTTCAGTAGTAACTTGATCCGAAGTAACTTGATCATCATCATTGTTTTCCTCTTCAGTCGGTGTGGGCATCACAGGAACGGTTTCCTGCGCTGCACCACTATCCCGTTCGAGAGGTAGTACTTCATCGAGTTCTACTTTCCTCCCACTTACTTCTTTCGAGAGAAACTCTTTTTCCAGAAAGCATCCGTTCTTGGCAACAAAGATCTTGCCTTCGGATCTTAAGTAGAAGGTATACCCGACAGTTTCCTTAGGGTATCCTATGAATACGCATTTTTCCGACTTGGGTTCGAGCTTTTCAGGTTGAAGTTTCTTGACATAAGCATCGCATCCCCAAACTTTTAGAAACGACAGCTTAGGTTTCTTCCCAAACCATAATTCATACGGTGTCATCTCAACGGATTTAGACGGTGCCCTATTTAAAGTGAATGTAGCTGTCTCTAGAGCGTATCCCCAAAATGATAGCGGTAAATCGGTAAGAGACATCATAGACCGCACCATATCCAATAGAGTGCGGTTACGACGTTCGGACACACCGTTTCGCTGAGGTGTTCCAGGCGGCGTGAGTTGTGAAACGATTCCACATTTCCTTAAGTGTGTACCAAATTCGTGACTTAAGTATTCTCCTCCACGATCTGATCGTAGGAACTTTATCTTTCGGTCACGTTGATTCTCCACCTCACTCTGAAATTCCTTGAACTTTTCAAAGGTCTCAGACTTGTGTTTCATTAAGTAGACATACCCATATCTACTCAAGTCATCAGTGAGAGTGAGAACATAACGATATCCTCCGCGAGCCTCAACGCTCATTGGACCGCATACATCGGTATGTATGATTTCCAACAAGTTGGTTGCTCGCTCCATTGTTCCGGAGAACGGAGTCTTGGTCATTTTGCCTAAGAGGCAAGGTTCGCATGTGTCAAACGATTCATAATCAAGAGACTCTAAAAGTCCATCAGCATGGAGCTTCTTCATGCGCTTGACATCAATGTGACCAAGGCGGCAGTGCCACAAGTATGTGGGACTATCGTTATCAACTTTACATCTTTTGGCATCCACACTATGAACATGTGTAATATTACGCTCGAGATTCATTAAGAATAAACCATTGACCATCGGAGCATGACCGTAAAACATATCTCTCATATAAATCGAACAACCATTATTCTCAGACTTAAATGAGTAGCCATCTCGTATTAAACGAGATCCAGATACAATGTTCATGCTCAAACATGGCACTAAATAACAATTATTAAGGTTCAAAACTAATCCCGTAGGTAAATGTAGAGGCAGCGTGCCGACGGCGATCACATCGACCCTGGAACCATTCCCGACGCGCATCGTCACCTCGTCCTTCGCCAGTCTCCGTTTATTCCGCAGCTCCTGCTGTGAGTTACAAATATGAGCAACGGCACCGGTATCAAATACCCAGGAGTTACTACGAGTACTGGTAAGGTACACATCAATTACATGTATATCAAATATACCTTTGGTGTTGCCGGCCTTCTTATCCGCTAAGTATTTGGGGCAGTTCCGCTTCCAGTGACCCTTCCCCTTGCAATAAAAGCACTCAGTCTCAGGCTTGGGTCCATTCTTTGACTTCTTCCCGGCAACTGGCTTACCGGGCGCGGCAACATCTTTGCCGTCCTTCTTGAAGTTCTTCTTACCCTTGCCCTTCTTGAACTTAGTGGTCTTATTGACCATCAACACTTGATGTTCTTTCTTGATTTCAGCCTCTGCTGACTTCAGCATCGAGAACACTTCAGGAATGGTCTTTACCATCCCCTGCATGTTGTAGTTCATCACAAAGCTCTTGTAGCTTGGTGGGAGTGACTGGAGGATTCTGTCAATGACCGCCTCATCTGGGAGGTTAATGTTCAGCTGGGTCATACGGTTGTGCAACCCAGACATCTTCAGGATGTGCTCACTGACAGAACTGTTTTCCTCCATCTTACAACTATAGAACTTGTCGGAGACATCATATCTCTCGACCCGGGCATGAGCTTGAAAAACTAGTTTCAGCTCTTCGAACATCTCATATGCTCCGTGATGCTCAAAACGCTTTTGGAGCCCCGGTTCTAAGCTGTAAAGCATGCCGCACTGAACGAGGGAGTAATCATTAGCACGAGCTTGCCAAGCGTTCATAACGTCTTGGTTCTCTGGGACGGGAGCGTCACCTAGCGGTCCTTCTAGGACATATTGCTTCCTGGCAGCTATGAGGATGATCCTCAGGTTCCGGACCCAGTCCGTATAGTTGCTGCCATCATCTTTCAGCTTGGTTTTCTCTAGGAACGCGTTGAAGTTCATGTTGACATTAGCGTTGGCCATTGATCTACAAGACATATTTGCAAAGGTTTTAGACTAAGTTCATGATAATAAAGTTCTAATCAAATTATGAACTCCCACTTAGATTAGACATCCCTCTAGTCATCTAAGTGTTACACGATCCGAGTCGACTAGCCCGTGTCCGATCATCACGTGAGACGGACTAGTCATCGTCGGTGAACATCTTCATGTTGATCGTATCTTCCATACGACTCGTGTTCGACCTTTCGGTCTCCGTGTTCCGAGGCCATGTCTGCACATGCTAGGATCGTCAAGTTAACCCTAAGTGTTTTCGCTGTGTAAAACTGTCTTACACCCGTTGTATGTGAACGTAAGAATCCATCACACCCGATCATCACGTGGTGCTTAGAAGCGACGAACTGTAGCAACGGTGCACAGTTAGGGGAGAACACTTCTTGAAATTTTATAAGGGATCATCTTATTTACTACCGTCGTCCTAAGTAAACAAGATGCATAAACATAATAAACATCACATGCAATTATATAGTTGTGACATGATATGGCCAATATCATAAAGCTCCATTGATCTCCATCTTCGGGGCTCCACGATCATCTTGTCACCGGCTTGACACCATGATCTCCATCATCGTGTCTTCATGAAGTTGTCACGCCAACGACTACTTCTACTTCTATGACTAACGTGTTTAGTAATGAAGCAAAGTAGTTTACATGGCGTTCTTCAATGACACGCAGGTCATACAAAAAATAAAGACAACTCCTATGGCTCCTGCCGGTTGTCATACTCATCGACATGCAAGTCGTGAATCCTATTACAAGAACATGATCTCATACATCACAATTCATCATTCATCACAACTTCTGGCTATATCACATCACATGATCAATCGCTGCAAAAACAAGTTAGACGTCCTCTAATTGTTGTTGCATCTTTTATGTGGCTGCGATTGGGTTCTAGCAAGAACGTTTTCTTACCTACGAATCACCACAACGTGATTTTGTCAACTTCTATTTACCCTTCATAAGGGCCCTGTTCATCGAATCCGCTCCAACTAAAGTGGGAGAGATAGACACCCGCCAGCCACCTTATGCAACTAGTGCATGTCAATCGGTGGAACCGGTCTCACGTAAGCGTACGTGTAAGGTTGGTCCGGGCCGCTTCATCCCACAATACCGTTGAGCAAGAAAAGACTAGTAGAGGCAAGTAAGATGACAAGATCAACGCCCACAACAAATTGTGTTCTACTCGTGCATTAGAGAACTACGCATAGACCTAGCTCATGATGCCACTGTTGGGGAACGTTGCAGAAAATTAAAATTTTTCCTACGGTTTCACCAAGATCCATCTATGAGTTCATCTAAGCAACGAGTCTAGGGAGAGAGATTGCATCTACATACCACTTGTAGATCGCGTGCGGAAGCTTGCAAGGTGATGATGGAGTCGTACTCGAACGTGATTCAAATCACCGATGTCGAAGTGCTGAACGGACAGCACCTCCGCGTTCAACACACGTACGGGAAGAGTGACGTCTCCTCCGTCTTGATCCAGCAAGGAGGAAGGAGAGGTTGAGGAAGACAGCTCCACCGGCAGCACGACGGCGTGGTGATGGTGGAGAAGCAGTACTCCGACAGGGCTTCGCCAAGCACTTACGGAGGAGGAGAGGTGTTGGGGAGGGGAGGGGCTGCGCCTTGGAGATGGGTACAGCAGCCCCCCTCCCTCCCCCCTTTATATAGGCCCCCTGGGGGGAGGCCGGCCCCTGGAGATCCAATCTCCAAGGGGGGCGGCGGCCAAGGGGGGTGGAGTGCCCCCCAAGCCAAGTGGGGCGCCCCCCCACCCCTAGGGTTTCAACCCTAGGCGCAGGGGGTGGGCCTAGGGGGGCGCACCAGCACACTATGGGCTGGTTCCCCTCCCACTTCATCCCATGGGGCCCCCCGAGATCGGTGGCCCCACCCGGTGGACCCCCGGGACCCTTCCGGTGGTCCCGGTATATTACCGGGAGACCCCGAAACTTTCCCGATGGCCGAAATACCACTTCCTATATATTATTCTTTACCTCCGGACCATTCCGAAACTCCTCGTGACGTCCGGGATCTCATCCGGGACTCCGAACAACATTCGGTAGTCACATACTTGACTTCCTACTAACCCTAGCGTCACCGAACCTTAAGTGTGTAGACCCTACGGGTTCGGGAGACACGCAGACATGACCGAGACGACTCTCGGGCAATAACTAACAGCGGGGTCTGGATACCCATGTTGGCTCCCACATGCTCCTCGATGATTTCATCGGTTGAACCACGATGTCGAGGATTCGATCAAACCCTGTATGCAATTCCCTTTGTCAATCGGTACGTTACTTGCCCGAGACTCGATCGTCGGTATCCCAATACCTTGTTCAGTCTCGTTACTGGCAAGTCACTTTACTAGTACCGCAATGCATGATCCCGTGGCCAACACCTTGGTCAACTTGAGCTCATTATGATGATGCATTACCGAGTGGGCCCAGAGATACCTCTCCGTCATACGGAGTGACAAATCCCAGTCTCGATCCGTGTCAACCCAACAGATACTTTCGGAGATACCTGTAATGCACCTTTATAGTCACCCAGTTACGTTGTGACATTTGATACACCCAAGGCACTCCTATGGTAACCGGGAGTTACACGATCTCATGGTCGAAGGAAGAGATACTTGACATTGGCAAAGCTTCTAGCAAACGAACTATAGGATCTTTTATTCTATGCTTAGGATTGGGTCTTGTCCATCACATCATTCTCCTAATGATGTGATCCCGTTATCAATGACATCCAATGTCCATAGTCAGGAAACCATGACTATCCATTGATCACAACGAGCTAGTCAACTAGAGGCTCACTAGGGACATATTGTGGTCTAAGTGTTCACACGTGTATTACGATTTCCGGATAATACAGTTATAGCATGAACAAAAGACAATTATCATGAACATTGAAATATAATAATACTTTTATTATTGCCTCTAGGGCATATTTCCAACACGGCCTCCGCTTCCGGAGTCCATTTCATTGGACCTGCCTTTTTCAAAATTTTGAAAAATGGCAGGGCACGCTCAGCAGACTTAGAGATGAACCTACTGAGAGCAGCAACACAACCGGCAAGCCTTCGCACATCCTTGACACGCTTCGGGGCTTCAATCTGCTCAATGGCTTTGATCTTGTCGGGATTGGCTTCAATCCCCCTCTGAGATACAAAGAATCCGAGAAGTTTGCCGGAAGGGACTCCAAACACGCACTTCTCGGGATTCGACTTGACATTGATCTTGCGCAGATTTGCAAAAGTCTCGTCCAAATCTTGGATCAGAGTCTCTTTGTCCTTGCTCTTGACCACTATATCATCCATGTAAGCTTCTACATTCCTGTGCAGCTGTGACTCAAAAGCATGACTGACTACTCTTGCAAATGTTGAACCGGCATTTTTTAGTCCGAAAGGCATCCGTACAAAGCAGTACGTGCCACATGGAGTAATGAATGCGGTTTTCTCTTCATCCTCTTCTGCCATGAAGATCTGATGATATCCTGAGTATGCATCAAGGAATGAAAGCAGATCACATCCTGCTGTGGAGTCGACAATCTAGTCAATGCGCGGCAAGGGAAATGGATCTTTGGGACAAGCTTTATTAACATCCGTGAAGTCAATACAAAGCCTCCACTTCCCGTTCGCCTTGCGCACGACAATTGGATTGGCTAACCACGTTGGATGGAGTACTCCTCGGACGAGGCCTGCTGCTTCCAACTTCTTGATCTCTTCTGCAATGAACTCTTGGCATTCCACCGCTTGCTTCCTGACTCTCTGCTTGACGGGCCGCGCGTGAGGACAGATGGCAAGATGGTGCTCAAATACTTTCCTGGGAACACCGGGGATGTCAGATGGTTGCCATGCAAACACATCGACATTCGCCCGCAGGAAAGCAACGAGCGCGCTTTCCTATTTAGGGTCAAGCGTGGCACTGATGGTGAAGGTACCACCAGTGCCGTCCTCCTTGGCGGCCACTTTCTTGGTCTCTGGTGCAGCTGTCTTCGCCTTCTTGCACTTGCCGGTGGAGCTCGATGGTGCGTCCTCGACGGTAGCGCAGCACTCCGAAGAGGTGCGCTTGCCGGAGTGGGCATTAGAGCTACTCTTGCCGGACTTGGTCTTCTTCTTCTTCCCCCCCGGGAGCTTCAACGGCAAGTGGGTTGCGCTCTGCTGCAGCTGCTGCTTCCCGGTAGATCTTGTCGGTACAGATAAGTGCATCCTTCTTGTCGCCCTGGACAGAAATGACACTTATCGGACCGGGCATCTTGAGCACATTGTAGGCATAGTGAGAGGCTGCCATGAACTTGGCAAGCGCCGGACGGCCGAGTATCCCATTGTAGGGCAATGGGAAATCAGCAACGTCAAATGTGACTCTCTCTGTCCTGAAATTCAGCTCGCTGCCAAACGTCACTGGCAGTGTGATCTTCCCCTTCGGCTTGCTCCTTCCTGGGTTGATTCCTTGAAAAGTACCAGTTTCTTCGAGCTCGCTGTCGGGGATCTGGAGCTTGTTGAGCACCGCGGAAGAGATCAGATTTAGGCCGGCCCCGCCGTCAGCCAACATCTTTGTGACCTTGAGGTTGCGGATGGTTGGCAAAACCAACATCGGCAAGCACCCGACCGCAGTGATGCGATCAGGGTGATCCTCAACATCAAAGGTGATGGGCGTGCTGGACCACTTCAGGGGCTTGCGCGATTCTACTGATGGTTTTGCTGCATTCACCTCCCGCACCCACTGCTTGAGTTGGCGGTGCGAGGTGTGCAGAGAAGCACCGCCGTCAACGCACAAAACCTCCGTTGCCTTCTGAAACTCTTGCTCGTCGGTCTCATCTTCCACCATCTCATCATCTTCATCTTCGTCTTCGTCCTTGTCGCGGCCTCGGGGAGGTCTGTCTCCTTGCCGCTGCTTGGCCTTGCCGCGGCGCCCTCCCCGGGCGGGAAGCTTCTTGCCGGATCCTCCGCCACCTTCCCGGGCCTTCTCCTTGTCGCGACGCTCATATTCAGCTTTCTGTAGCTCCGCCATCTGCTCAACCTTCTTGCATGCTTGGAGGTCATGGCCCTTGGTGTGATGGATCTTGCAATACTTCTTGCCGGAGCCGTCCTGCTTGTCGGCGGCCACCACAGCCTCGCCGGAGTCACCAGCTTTGGCCTTGTCGGCGCCGCCTCCGTTGTCGGACTGCTCAACAACTAGCACATCCTTAGCTTTCCTCTTTCTGTTATTCCGCCTCCAGTTCTTCCTTGCCGGAGGGGTATCCTCGCTGTCAGATCCTTCTGCTCCTACATTCTCTCCGAGGAGTTTCCTCCCTTCTTCAGCCCGTGCACACTTGTCGGCCAGAGCATAGAGCTCGCTGACATCTCTGATCTTGCACATCGCCATCTCCTCCCTCATCCTGCGGTTACGCACGTTCTGATGGAACGCGCTGATAACCACGGCAGGGTGGACGTCTGGGATGTTGCGCTGCACCTGGCTGAATCTCTGTATATACTTGCGCAGAGGTTCTCCTTCCTTCTGGGCAAGCAAATGAAGATCGCTTTCCTGGCCATGAGGCTTGTGGCCGCCTGTAAAGGTGCCGACAAACTGATGACACAGGTCCGCCCACGAAGAGATGGAGTTGTCCGGCAAGTGCATGAGCCAAGATCTGACGTTGGGCTTGAGCACCAGCGGGAAGTAGTTGGCAAGGATCTTCTCGTTGCGCCCCCCGGCAGCCTGCACCGCGATGGTGTAGACGCTGAGGAACTCCGACGGATGTATCCTGCCATCGTACTTCTCGGGTACGTCTGGCTTGAAGTTCTTGGTACTGGGCCACTGGACTTGCCGCAGCTCACGGGTGAACGCAGGGCATCCCACCGCGTACGGCAAGTCGCCTGGTTTCCCTGGCGCATGCATATCGACAGTGGGCCCAGCGCGCTAGTCAGACTAACGTCGCGCTTCTCTCCAACGCTCGATACGAGTGCGAGCGTCTTTGTGTCGTCGTTCTTGGAGAACTTGACGTTGATCGCGGTGAGCTCGCGGGTCCGACGATGCAGTGGAGTCGGTGTCGAGGTTGGCCCGGTGAGTCGGCGATCTTGGCCTTCGGGGCGGGGAGTGCACGGTGGTGGCACCCCCCGCGGTCTTGTCGGCGTCGGCTTGCGCCTGGGTGTCTTGCCGGGGCTTCGATGTGCTCGGTTGCCGGGGCTTGTCGCCGTTGGCGAAGCCAATGAGGCTATGAATGGCCATCCTCCAGTCGTCAATCTTGTCTGGCGCCGGAGGGTAATCTAGAAGCAGCTGAGCTCGGGCTAGTGCTTCCTCTGGAGTCTTCGGCGGCAGTGGTGAGCGGAGCGAGGTGCGGGATATGCTCAAACTTCTAACAGTGTTAGAAGGAGCAACATCTCGCCCAGGCGACCGTACTGCGCTCGTGCCAGCGTGCTGGCGTGCATGCTGGCCTTGAGCGTCCCGCGCTCCGCCGGTTTGGCCTTGTTCCAATGCGAGCACGGTGCTAGGAGCACCGTGGCGTTGTTGATCCTGCACCCCCTGGGATGGGAGCGGTGGATGTACAGACGTTGAAGCTTGCGGGGCCTTGTCCTTGGACCTGGTGACGACGTGAGTCCCACCGTCGGCGCCCGCTCCTCCGCCGGCGTCCACCCCACTGCCTGTTTGCTCTGGTGGCGGTAGGATAGTCGCAGACGGAGCGGCCACCTCCGAAGCCTTCTTCTTCGGTGGCATGTTGATGAAGATGTTGATGTAGCGCGCGCAGAAGACCGGACCAGGTTTGCACAAACTCGACGCCCCCTACCTGGCGCGCCAAAGATGTCGTGGCGTGAGACGAGCACCTATGGGGCAGGGCCCCTTTTCTGGTCCGGCAGGGAGCGGAGGGCGCACGAAGAGCAGATCGAGGTCGGGCGCGCGGGGGATTTTTACCCAGCTTCGGAGCTCTCCGGAGAGATAAAACTCCTACTGCTGCTTTGTGTTTGTATTTGTTCTTGCTCGAAAGCGTGGGTATGCTGTGGTTTCGAATGAGTCGAACCGAACCGACCCCAACCCCCCCTACGTGCGCACGGGCCTCCTTTTTATAGTCTAAAGGGGTCACCGACAGGTGGTAACGCAGAGAGAGGGGTAGAAAGGTAAAAATGTGGGTTGGTACACTGCAATCTACAGTGCCCCCTACCTAACTCTGACGGCAGGGGACAAGAGCATTTAATGCTCGTCTGGTTGTTCCAATAGTGCAGGAAACGACCGTTAGGGGCGCCACCGATCGCCACGATGGACTCCTAGTCACCTTCGCTCGCCACCTTGCACCGCTAGGCTGCACAACCACACGCCACGTGCACCAGGAATGATCCTGTGGCGACACGTCGTCGGGTGAGCTGGAGCGTGGGCGCAGAGTGGTGGCTTTGCCGCGGCAAGCGCCTTGCCGCGGTCGCTGTCTTGTCGCACCCGCAAGCTTGCCGCTCGTCGGGTCTTGCCGGGACGCGCGGCGCGTCGTGGCAAGTTTTCTGAAGTGCCTTGGTTGGCCTTCCCGGCAAGCTCCTCTTGCCGGGGTTTTATCCTTCCCGGCAAGCTCTTCTTGCCGGGGTCTTGTTCTTCCCGGCAAGCTCCTCTTGCCGGGGCCTTGTCTTCAAAGTTAACACTTTGTTCTTGAATGGTAGTAAATGGGAATGACGGAGGGTCTTGGCGGGCATCCGGCAAGCCTTGCCGCGGGACGCTGCGACTGCCCGTGCACAAGTCCGGGGTACTAAGGTACCCCTACTTTAGTACACCGACACATTGCTGCCGACTAGCTGGCCGGCAGGCAGCCAGAGGACGACGACGTCCCAATGGAGAACATGGTAGTCGATGATCCGGTGCCAACCCCCTCCTCCGCGCCTTCCTCGCTGGTGCATTGCACCATGACCATCATCGAGGCCCATGCCCAATACATGGACATGGTGAGGCAGAAGCGTGAGGAGCAGTTCCGGGAGGCGCAGGCCAACACCGCCTACAACCACCATCTCCTCCAGGAGCACCTGCAGGTGGCGGAGCAGATCACCATGGAGCGGGCGGAGCAGGAGGCGCTGCTCGACTCGTACCGCTCCGCCCGCGAGGGCCTCCTCTAGCGCTGTCGGTACCGCATGCGGGTGGCGGAGGCTGCGGCCGCCTACAAAGAGGGCGATGAAGCGGGCGAGGCGCTGTTTGGCGATACCAAGGACAAAGCAGAGGACAATGCCGGCTCCGACGAGTCCCCGCTCCGCTTGCGTCGACGAGGCCCTGCTCCGCCGAGGCCCCACGGTGCAAAAAACGAGGCAGAGGACATCGCCGGGTCTGTCGAGGCCCCGCCGCGCCAACAACGAGGTAGAGGACATCGCCGGCTTAGCCGAGGCCTCACCCAGCCAGCAACGAGGGGGAGGATTTCCCCCGCTCCACCGAGGCGCCGCCCCGCCGGCAACGAGATAGAGGACACCGCCGGCTCCGCCAAAGCCCTGCCCCACCGGCACCGAGGCGGAGGCCCTACTCTGCCGAGGGCCCGCCCCGCCAACAACGAGGCAGAGGACATCACCGGCTCAGCCGAGGCCCCACCTTGCCGGCAACGAGAGGGAGGATTTCCCCCGCTCCGCCGAGGCACCGCCCCACCAGCAACGAGATAGAGGACATCGCCGGCTCCGCTGAGGCCCTGCCCTGTTACGAACGAGACCGCGCCACACTGAAAACAAGGAAGAGGAGAACACGGTAGGTCGCCGACGCTCGGGTCCAAGTAAGGCCACCGATGCTACCCTCCTGTTGAAGCCAAGCTAGGCGGGTTGACCATTGACGGCCGATTAGCTTATTGGCGGCGACGTGGATTCGGAGAGCTATGTTGGAGAAGGACGCTGCTTCTACTTAACTGTTGGTGCAGTTGGCAGACTGACACGTGGGCCCAACAGGCATCTGGGCCACATGTCAGCTACGCAACTGGACCTGCAGTTAAGTCACTGAAGCTCAGTCCGCTAGAGAAGAAGCTTCTGTTCGGCTCAGCTGGACACAGGTGGGTAGCTTCAGTTAATTAATTATACCTCCAGCGCACCCCTTTTTAGTTGAAGAATGTATGAAATGTAGTGAAATCCGACATCTTTATATGAAATCCGACCGTGTAGGAATGAATTTATTTTGATTAGTTCAAATTCTTGTATCACTGGCATTGGATGAACATGCAAAACAATACGTACTAGCATTATTCCCAGGGTGATCACCTCGTTTGCAGCAGTTTCACATGTACTCCCTCTGGTCCTTTCTAGCGTGCATACAAGTTTTGTCTGCAGTCAAAGTATCTCTACTTTGACCAATCTTATAGAAAAAAGTATGCACTTTCACAATGTGTGAAGTAAAAAGGAATAGAAGGAGTACAATGAGTTTGAGCAGCTTTTTAGCGTTCCTGTACATTGCAATCAAACACACAGGCCTGGCAATTCATAGAGAACATTCAAAACAATCGATGATTATACATCTCAGCGATTCACATGTCAGAGCCAATATTTACTTCACAACTAAAGAATAAAGAAAAATTGATCGACCCTGCTGACAGCAAAGGGCGTCCCATTCGAAAATATCAAACGCATGTCTTCTTGCTAACATCAATGAGCAAAATTTGACAAGGTTGTCCCATTCCAAAATATCAAATGCCTACGATTGTGGAATGGGCAGGGTTTGCCATCAGTTCGGACATTGACATGGCACCTCGTGCTAAATAAACCAACTGTTCTTTTTTTGAGTTCCACCAAAATCAACCAAATTCGCGCGTAGCTTGTATGAGTTCTCCCTTATATGTTGCAATGCCTTGAACTTATTGGCACCTCCTTTCTTTTGGTGGAAATGAATGATTCAATGTATTCATGAACATTTTGTGCAGTTACCATTGAAATCAAGCTGAGCACCCCTATTTGCACAAATACAAAAAGAGTGATTAGTATAGAGCAAGCTGTATTATGAATTGACAGTTTAAATAAGCACCTACATGGTCCATGTAGATCACACTTTTAGAAAAATGGAACTCACCAGAAAGAATCCTGGAATAACATTGTACTTGTGCATCACAGCAACAAAATGGAGATCTGTCAGTCCTTCTGAGCTGAAGTTAGTTTGGTCTTGTGGGGAGTAATGTAACCATCCTTCAACTTCTCCTTCTGATGAGAAGATAGATAGAGCTTCTTCATCCTGGCATAATCAGAACTAGTCACTTCACGTACTCCATATTCTTCTTCAGAGGAGGATAATCCTATTGTGCAAAGACAAGAGGACAACTAAATGCTAGCATCCCTGTTTGCTCGAAAAAAAAGGAAAGGAAATATTTAAAACAACACAGATGAAGATGACAAAGCTCAATCATATGGATGAAATCCGTGGGCGAGTACCAACCTTTGTCAGGAGGCTTATTGTGTAGAGCATACAGATGAAGCACTTCTCTGGAACCATCTATTGCTATCTACTGTGGTGGCCATGCTTACTATATACTCCTCGATTAGTTTAATGTTTCCAACATCTTCTTGTGCAGTTCCACTAAAATATATGGTATCTTCAAAGAAGATCCCTATTTGCACAAGTAGAGATAATTACATATTACATTAAGAGTGGCATCAAATCAGTGGCAAAACAATTGCTCGTTCCAGCCATAGCAACAAATAAAGATGCAACACTGTATCATTACTTGTGTCATCACAGTTCCAGTGCTTCATTACAACACCAGGAGTTGATTTTTGTTTTTCTTCCGCTTGTTCTTCCCCTTCATCACTTGGTTCAACAATAGACAAGCTTCGCCTTCAGTGTAAGATTTGGCATGTCAATTAGGGAGCACAATTATAGCACTAAACAATGACATTAATTTTCTGATGAAAGTGGCAACATACAGGCCAACAGTTGTGAAATATCCTTATCTTACCTCAATGGGATATTACGGTGCACATACAGATTGGAAGTCTTGTCTCCATTTGTGTAGTTCACTAAAATCAAGCAACATTACCGTACAAGTAAACCAATGTCAGTGTCAAAACCGGCGGATCTCGAGTAGGGGGTCCCGAACTGTGCGTCTAGGCGGATGGTAACAGGAGACAAGGGACACAATGTTTTTACCCAAGTTCGAGCCCTCTCGATGGAGGTAAACCCTACTCCTGCTTGATTGATATTGATGATATGGGTAGTACAAGAGTGGATCTACCACGAGATCAATGAGGCTAAACCCTAGAAGCTAGCCTATGGTATGATTGTTGTAATGGTTGTTCGTCCTACGGACTAAAACCCTCCGGTTTATATAGACACCGGGGAGGGCTAGGGTTACACAGAGTTGGTTACAATGGTAGGAGATCTACATATCCATATCGCCAAGCTTGCCTTCCACGCCAAGGAAAGTCCCATCCGGACACGGGACGAAGTCTTCAATCTTGTATCTTCATAGTCTTGGAGTCCGGCTGACGATGATAGTCCGGCTGTCCGGACACCCCCTAGTCCAGGACTCCCTCACACAACATATGAAAGCACACTGCAGAATCATGTGAAAGAAGGCTAGTACAAACCTCTCATGACGCAAAATTCAAACAACTCACAAGAAGAAGATCTGAACCAAATTTGCCAACACGGATAGGAAGTAAGATCTCCTCTTGTGCAGTTCCACTAAGATCAAGCAATCAAGCAACGTTGTGAGTGTGACATTTTGGTTGAACTACACAAAACACTCCTAAAACAAAAGTGTTTTGTGCAGTGCAACAAAAGGTCACAATAGCAACGAGGTGAAGTAGATAACCCTGTTTACACAGAGGTGCAAAGGAAACAACTAGTGGTCAATAATGGTGGATGACACATAAGCCAACAAAAAGAAGCATCTAACTTATCTAAATGGGAAAGAAAGCAAGACAGTAGCATTTCTCAAATGGTGGCATTGATTAATATTAACATAGAGATTATATTAACAATAAAATTCATTAAACATGCAATTTGCTTTTAACTGTGGCATTGCATCAATTTTCCAGCGGCATTATTAGAGGGTGTTTGTTTACAGGGACATTTTGGTGTAGGGACTAAAAAAACTCCGTGTCAGTACCATCTAAACCAAACATGAGGTACTTTTAGGGAATAAGAGTGGGCATTTGGGACTAAAGAAAGAAGACCCCGAGGGACTTTTTGGGACTTTTTCCAATAGTTGCCCCTGCCCCGCATCGCACCTTGTCTCTATTAGTTCATTAATAGGGGTAACATGGTCTTTTAGCATTTCATTTAATAACCCCTAGTCCATGTATAGTCCCTGGAACCAAGCAGGTAGGGACTAGGGTGTTTTTAACCAAACTGGGCATTAGATTAACAACAGCTAAAGAGTTGCACAGGACATTGGACACACCAGCACCATGTGCATCTACCGATGTATGAAGGGGTGATGCACAGTCTGTTGCAACAAAGAACAAACAACCAAGGAGCATATTTGTGTTGGTCCCAGTTTTGTTATCTTTAGACACCTTTCCCTATGTGAGAGCAGCAAATCTAGTCCAACTCAAACTCTACAGCCTTATCCCCCAAAACAAAAGATCGGTTTGTTACATATGTGTGTACTGCGTTTGTCATTGTTTTCCCTTTTCGACCAATGTAGGTGCTGGATAGCCAGTCTGGACTAGTACTTGCCCCCCTTCCTTTCCTCTTTGAACCACGTCCTAGATTCATGCTATACAACTTTCCCCACTACTTTCCCCCATTCCTTGCCTCTTTGAACCACGTCTTAGATTCATGCTATACAACTTTCCCCACTACTTTCCCCCTTCCTTTCCTTTTTGAACCACGTCCTAGATTCATGCTATACAAATTTCCCCACTACTTTCCCCCATTCCTTTCCTCTTTGAACCATGTCCTAGATTCATGCTAAACAACTTTCCCCACTACTTTCCTGTTTGATCCAACACCTAGATTCAAGGGCAGAAGCGGAAAAAGACCACATGTAGCTAGAGCAATGCATGTGGAATAAGCAAATTATACATTAAGGTTCTTGGGGTGTGGTTCGGTGGGCGACCGGAGGCCGTTCGGCCCGCACTATGTACGGCGGCAAATAAGAAGGTGTCGGAGGCCCTCCCGCACTGTTGCTGGGTGAAAGGGAACAACTGCGCCGGTAGTGGATTCCCTCCCTCGCCGACAGCGACAGCTTTAAGCCTCCTTCCCTTCCCGGTGGACGGATCCTGCCGGCTCTTTGACCAGCAGTGAGGGGAGAGAGAGAGAGGCCAACGAAGTCTTGTTTAGATCTGGAGAGGGTGAGAGAGTGTGAAGAGAGCAACTACAAGCGCTGAGGCTCCAGCGCGTATGTATATACTGGTGAGAGAGTGTGAAGAGTGCAAACCCTGGAAAACAAGTGCCGAGGCTGCAGCTTATACGTGATGAGGTGATTATACAGTCACTACGAGATCATATAGCTCCGTATCCATCCATTTTGACCAGTCAAATAATCCTCCTAGCACCGCCCCAGATCACTTTCTCTCTGTGTCATGCGGGGCCTACCTGTCATTGGGTGGAAGAAAGAAGTCGAACAAAAACAAAATTATGCTCAAGTGTAGTTATCAAACCCGAGACCTCAAGTTTGATGAGCGAACAGGCTAACCAGCTACACAACCCTCCCGTCATGTTCAACGAGAGGAAACTAACCTTTTATACATTCATGCATTCGTGTGACAAGCATGCCGTGTTTTTTTTGCGTGGGAGTCATTGGGATTTAAATCATAATCGTGTCATGTAGCTTTGGTGGTAAGACTATCCACAGTGGGAGTAACATAGGTGGTAACATCACACATATTTAGGCAAAATAGATGATGTGGCGAGTAATTAATGAGGAAAGAGAGGCATGTGGTAACATATCTAGTTATTGTAACATCACACTTACCAAGAAAAAATAAGCCTACAATCTAATAAATGAAGTGTTGCATGATACCACACAATGTTACTCCCCACTATAGAGGTAGTAACATGGACTAGTAACATATGCATGTTACTAGTCTAAGTTACTATCCATTGTGACTAGTCTAAGGTGTTTTGGGATTTAAAGCAGTGTTGGTAGTACAGAAATAATGCAACCTTAGTCACCTTACCTCTCTCCACGCAGTACGTTGGGTCCCACCACTCAGAGGGTGAAACAAACAAATTAATAAGAAAAATTAAAAGCACCAGTGGTGTATCTTACCTCACACATCTCGCTACTACTCTTGAACACTGCCCAATTGATCCCTCTGTTCGCTCGCGTACTATTTTAAGTGAATCCTTATTATAACATGCACACAATTTTGGGCACTTGTATTCGACCTAAGTCAGTGTGCCACCGTATCTCGTACTACTCCCTCCATCTAGGTTTAATAAGTCATGTTAGAAGGTGCAGCGGGACCAAAGTGCAAGCAGATTGGAGGAGAAGGAGAAACTTGACCGGTCCTTCCTCCAATCAAAGCCCTGATTTTTGTCTCTAAACGTAACAATTAATCCAAACAACTAAGAGATGTCATTTTCGCTACCATGCAGGGCCACATATTAACTCGCATGCAAGCCGACTTTGATTTCTTGACTGATCAATGCGTAGTTGCGCTCCATGCATTGGGTTTCCGGGGGAGATAACAAGGCAGAGTAAGGAGCGTTTGGTTACATTGCTTAGGCTGGTCATAGTGACGAGTAACTTGGACTAGTAACATGCATATGTTACTAGTCTATGTTACTACTATGCGAAGTTTGCCGTCGGAAGCGAGCCGATCTGGCTCTCCTGAGCTAGCAAGGTTTTTCTAGCCCACCCAAGCTAGCTGACCTACAAAAGATAACATACTTTAACAGTTCCAAATGCCTAACCTTGCCCAGCTAGGCTATAAGTTGTTCTTGCTAAGGATCCAAATGCTCCCTAAGTAACAACGCTCGCTAGCAACGAGGCCGGGAGGGGATGAGATGCGAAGTTAATGGATGGCGCCTAAACATTTTGGGAATATCTGATTTTCATAAGATGACTTAACACCTAGACGAAGGGAGTACTACTCCTCAGTCCAGGTTTGATGGAATATTCGTCACCTCTTCTCTTCTTGTACGTACTCCATTTGTATCTCACTTCCTGTGGCTTCTCACTAGCACGATTTTCCTATTCTATGAACCTGTGTGTGTGTGTGTGTGTGTGTGTGCGCGCGCGTGCGTGTGTGTGTGTGTGTGTGTGTGTGTGTTTAACAGCATGTGTGTGTTAGAGAGAGCGACACATCGACCTACTCCTACAGAGAGATGGTATATAGTGTACGATTTAGCCGAGAGAGTCAGTGCATCCTCTCGTTTCCGGGCATCCGGTCGGGACAGGCCGACATCTGCCATGCCCGCTCCTGACCAGCCTGGCCCACCCAAAGCCCCTCCATCACCCGCGCGCGCTTTCCGCCCAAAACGGCCAGCACCGCTCCAAAGAATCGATGCCATATTCACGCCCGGGCAGAGCGATGCGATCTCTCACTAGAGCCTGCATTGAAGGGAGAAGTGGATTCAAGAGTGATGGTTGCTTCGTCCGTCCAACTTACTGTTGGATCTATGTGATTTGACAGCTCATTGGTCATTATTACTGAGGTGGTAGGACTGCTGGATGTCCCACGCTTTCGGCAAATCCGTCTGGGTGTGTAAGTCATCTTACGAAAACCAAATAATCCCAAAACACTTAGGTGCGGTGCATTAACTTCTACCTCGTTTCTTGTTTCTTGACATATCAACCAATAAGAGATGAGGGGTGTGCATGCTTTTAATGACTTGAAACTACCAAACACGACATGCAGTGGTTAGTTCATTGAATGCAATGCTATTAATTAGCAAATAAACATTAAGGTCTCTCATTTTCCCCTCCTCCTTAGTCACGGTGCACAAACTAAGATGACTTACTCACCTAGACGGAGGGAGTACTAGATTACAATTTTCTCCATTCTTACAGCAGAGGAGTGCGAGAGCAGTGAAAACATGCAGGCTCAATCATTACATGGCCCACCTCACACTATCACCATATTTTCTAGACACCATATGACACCTAACTCTTTACATAGTACTAGTATAGTATGTGGTGTAATTTATCAGCGAGATAAATTTGTACAATGCTATGAAGCTTCCAACTTCTGTTTCATGTATCTTGCATCCAAGGTTGCCCGTCGCAACATTTCATCAAATACAAAGGAGACTAACATGCATGCTATTGCATTCAATGATTGACATATTATAGCCAATATGTACTCCCTCCGTTCCAAAATAAGTGTCTCAACTTTATGCAAACTTTAGTACAAAGTTGTACTACTACTAAAGTTGACACTTATTTTGGAACAAAGACATCTAAAGAAAAAAACAATCCATGCAGTCCCTAGCCCTTGAACCGTAAACCCTAACCATGCTTTAATTTGCTGGCAACATTGGAGCTTCACAAAAAATGAAGTTTGCAACCCTTTGACCATCGGATCAGTTGTGCAGTTTGACCAAAATCGAGATGAGCATCCATGTGGCAAAGAAATTGAGGAAGCGTGATTAGAATAAGATTACTAGGACTAGTTGATGAGACATAAACTCATAACAAATACAGTACGTAGAAGCCAGTAGAGGTATGTGCAGGGCAAAGAAGTAGAGAAATATCCACATGTAGTGATGTGGGCAGCTGGAGCAATGGTGCAAGCCGGCTTTAAAGGGAGTTGTACCTGAGGGATGTCGGACGTAGCTCAACCTAGAGGAGGGCGGTGGGAGGCGGCAACTGCCCACGTCGCGGCAGTGAGCAAGGGAAGAAGGCAACCTCACCGGCTTTGTCAGAGAGAACGGCGGGGACCCCTGATCGGGACCTACCAACAGTGGGTTTTCGCCGTCGACAATGGCAACCGCATCTACACTAAGCATCCACCCCTTCCCCCGGCGGACGTGATCCGCCGGGATGTTAGAGATGTGGGCACAATCGTTTTGTGCGAGAGAGTGTGAAGAGAGCAACCCTAGCAAGCAACCGTGTAGGTCGTCCTGACTATGTATATAGTGGAGCGGTTTCCTTTTCTCTCCATATGAACCTATTATATTGCGTACGTGCCACTGAAGTAAAAAACCTTATTTATAAATGACGCGGCACCTACTACTCGTTCTCTTATAAACCTTGCGCTTGGCATCTCCAAAATATTAACCTTGCGATTGGCTCTTTGCCTCTTCAGGAAGTCGAGCAATAATGGTACTGGAGTATATATCGTTCTGGCTATATGAGACCGAATGAATTGCTGCACGCCCACCACGTGGGCGAGGGTCGAGGGGCGAGGGAGAGTGCATACTATTACGTCTGTTTCAATATGGACTACATACGGAGCAAAATGAGTGAATCTACACTCTAAAATACATCTATATACATCAGTGTTTGGAGTACGTACTAGTAGTTCATATTGAAATCTACTAAAGGACATATATATTCCAAACAATATGATAATCTCTCTAACCAAGGTAGGGACGAGGACTAAACGGAGGGAGTAGTAAAATTTTCTCCTCGTCCTGCGAGCCACCGCGCGCGTGGGAGAGGGAGCGTAGTAAGCAAGCTTCACCTCATCCTACGAGGCACCGCGCCCGTGGGGAGGGGAGACGGCGTACTAAGCAAGCTTCTCCTCGTTCTGCGAGTTGACGTGACACATCAAAAGTACTCCAGTGTATAGAGCCTTGCCTCTAAGGTAGGCCCCACATGGTTTGCCTCTTTTTTAACATAACGTGTCAAGTCGCAATTTGTTTGTTCACCCGTGGTAGACGATCCTCCCTCCATCAAGTGGACAACTAGTACACGTGTCAAATTACCACGTGGGCTGCCTTTTCGTACAGAAATGAGCTCCACAGTGTACCCGCGTGGGTGTGGTTGAGAAAGAGACGGGAGTATGTGCGCCGTGCATGCACCTCTTCTCTTCCTGCATGCCCCCCACCTACATGGGTGTGTGTGAGAGAGACACAAACCTAGACAGATGGCGTGTGCGTTCGTGAGTGTTTTTTGTTTGGGGGTGTGTGATTTCATGAATGTATTTGTGGGAATATGTGTCAATGACATCTCAAACAAAATTTTGCATGCAATGTGTCTGAAATGGAGGCCTTTCCATATCATATATAGAGGGTCAGGCGATCCACGAGAAGAGAGGGAGGGGTCATAGATATCGATAGAGTCGAAGAGAGGATCAAGTGGGTGGATGCGAGATCGATGAAGAGAGCCTCGAAATTTTGTGTGTGTGCGCAAGTCAAAGATATAGGGCGACTGACCTATCGGAACGTCAGAGGGCACAA
>NC_041393.1:422943162-422947435 GCF_002162155.2 Triticum dicoccoides | reverse complement strand
AGAGGCCTAACTATAGAGGTAGAACGACTCGTATATGTGTTGAGAAGGGGAGACCCAGCTATGACTTGAGGGGGATCGATCAACATCCATACATAACTGAAGGATGGGAAATAGGATGGGACAGAGAGAGGAGAGAGAGAGGAGAGGGAGAGAGGGAGAGAGAGGGGTAGAGTGTTGGATGGATGATGGAGTTGCTTCTCGAAGTTGGTGGGAGAGGCCTACTAGACAAACTGAGGGTGGAACTGCAATATTATCAACAAGAGTGGGGATGTGATTCTGTGTGTGCCTGTGTGTGATAGATCTGTCGGGACGCATGCATGGATGATGAAGGGGGACCATGTGTTTGGTAAGCAAACCTCAGTAGATCGGTAGATCAATTGTTGTTTGTCGGAGGAAGGAAGAGACATAACTAATGAGGTAGATCGATCGACGTGTGGGGAAAATGAGTTATAAGGACCTAGCTAGCTATATGTATAGCGGGAGATCGGTCGGTGTACATCCATTTATTAGAGGCAAATAAGGCACAGCGAGACGGATAGACAGAGAGAATGGAGCTAGGAGGTGGTGCGAGAAGCCGAGCTACTAGCTAGATAGGGGGAGGAGTGTGCGGTTGTGAGATCGATGAAAAGAGGGGCGAGAGTTTACACACGTGTGGGACCGTATGTGAGACACGAGGCATGGACACAGAAAGGAGGAGATGGGAGGTGCATGTGTATGTTGTAGGCCAACATCGCTGGAGAGGTTTATCGATTGGTGTGTGTCGGAAAGGAGTTGTGGAGACTGTGGGAGAACGACCTAAAGAAAAAAATGAATGTGCGCGATGGATAGAATGCTGAGGGAGGGGGAGGGCGAGGAGGGCATGTGCATGCACAAGAGAAAGTTAGTGCTAGCTACAAAGGTTAGAGGATTGTGTGGGTGTAAGAGACTAACAAAGATCATAATTTGATATGAAAGTGGATTCATATATTTGAATAGGAGATCATAGTGTTATAAACATATGCATGCATGAATATAGCGGTGATACGCGTGCTGTGGTTTTGCACATGTTATACCATAATGTGATAATGCATGGCGTTTGCAACTCACAGCTAAATGTCGAACAATCTAAACCATACTATACATCGAACAATCTCACATTTTATTTGAATTTGTGGTAATGTGTGGCATTTGCAGCTTACAACTAAATATCGAACAATCTAAACAATACTATATATCGAACAATCTCACATTTTATTTGAATTTGTGGTAATGTGTGGTGTTTGCAACTCACATCTAAATACTTGTAGGCGTAGGGGGCGGGGCATCATACATTATGTGATGAACACGTTATACATATGAGACATGGTTTAGATTATGAAGATCTAGCTAAAGCTTGAAATGTACTGTGATTTGAAATCAACATAAAGTGGATTCACAAAATTGAGTTCGAGTTCATATAGTACACATAGTTCATATCTAACTTGAGAGTAATCATGTGGTGTGCTGTGAAGATAATACACAAACGATGGTTTAACTTGACAATAATGATGATTGTAGATCTTATTAAAATAGAGAAACAAATTCAAATGGTTTGACTTCACAACAATCGTTATTGTAGATCTTATTCAAATAGAGAAACGAGTTCAAATATAGTTCATATTGAAGCGGTAGTATATACGTTTGGAATGCACTAAAATGTTCATTTGAGTAGTACTCCCTCCATTCCAAAATAGATGACCCAACTTTGTACTAACTTTGTACTAAAGTTAGTACAAAGTTGAGTCATCTATTTTGTAACGGAGGGAGTAGGTTGCATGCATTATACACGTAGCGAAATATTTTAATTGAACATAACATGAATTCAAAGTTTTGAATGACATTTGTAGTGCGAATTGATTTGGTACAGTACATAGGACTAGACTCTCTTGTGTGCTGTGAATTGATTTTTTTTTTGTTTTTCGTCGACGGAAGTGCGAATTGATTTGATATAGTACATGTTAGGCTTGTCTAGAAATTTCAACCCGCGCCTTGTTAGACCAAAATATTTAAGATGTATCCTTGTCTCGTTCTGCTCCGACAACTCCCTCCATCTCAACCCGCGCGTTGCTATTCCAAAATTACAACGCGCGCCAAAACTCCCACCTCCTGTGAAATCCAGACACACGAAATTCCCGTGATACCCCGAAAAAGAGAGAACCACCGCAAATCGGTGGGGGTACTTTTGTACCTTACCCCACATTTCGGACAAGCGCGTCCCTAAGCCATGGTTCCCCACTCCCATCCCATCCGCCCACCCGTTCATACACCGAGGCCGCAAAAACCCGCTAACCCCCACACCCTCCTCCGTCCGCCACCCAGCCGGAGCCTCTTCCCCGACGATGTCGTCCACAACAACACCTCGATGTCCCTCATTGTCGGCGTTCTGGGAACGGGGGTACCCAGACTTGCCTGCCTGCAGCCTGCGGGGTGGCTCAAGGAGTGGCCCAGTACGGCCCATCTTCATCAACACATGCTCAAGACCCTCGCGAGGGGCCAAGCCTCGTGGGGCCGACGATAGGAGGCTTCCTCGGGCACAGCCTCGTCAGGCTGGCTCGCGAGGAGGCGGAGAGATCAAGGTGGGGTACCTCACGAGGTGCCCATGATGCAAGCCATGACGACCAAGGCCAAGCGGGCGCCAGGCGGGCGCCGGCCTGCGCAGTGTCCTTGTTTCCTCTTTGGTGCAAAGGGGGCAAGCGCAGGCAAGGGTATCAAGCAAAGGCAACCATTTCGGTGCAACAAGACCAAGACCAGCAGGACGGCAGAATGGAGGTCATTGTGGAGCCCAAGTCGGCGTCACCGTCAGGGTCTTTGGCAGGCGAGGACCAACTTTAGTCAGGATAAGTGTACTAGATGTTCCCCTTAGAAATGGCCAACTTTTGGCGCCCTTCCCGCTCAATATTTGGGAAGAGGCCCAGGGCCTCCGCCTATAAATAGGACTAGCCACCCACAGGGTAGAGACACTGAAAAATAGGCAAGAGAGAAAGAGAGAGAAGCGACTGAACTCCCCCTATCAGTTCATCGCACCAGCCAAGAACAGATCCTCGCGAGGCTGTTCTCCCTTGTACTATTCATCATCAGCCCCAGAGGCAATCCACACACTACACACTGGAGTAGGGTGTTACACCACAATGGTGGCCCGAACCAGTATAAACCTTGTGTCCTTTGTGTTGTTCTTTGTGTAGTTTTAGATCCTTGCGAGGCGACGAGACATGAGTAGGCAGTAGGTGTGATCTCCGCGCGCACCCCAGACTTCAAACCTTGAGGGTTTGCCGGAACCCTGAATCCGACATTTGGCGCGCCAGGTAGGGGTGCGCCGGAATCTGCCTTCTGTCGCCTCGTGTTTCGCCGCCCGTCGCATCATCGTCATCATGTCCGGCGACCCAACGGGCAATCCTAATCCCTGGGCGGCCTGGCCCGCCCACGCAGAGCCGCTTGCCTAGGGCGACCTCAACCCCGTGCCCCAGGCAGCCCGCGGTCCACAGGGCGCTGCGGGCCGCGGGTGACGTGGTCAGACGACACCAGCTCTCACACCACGGCAGGTGCGGTCGGCAGCGAGGGCCTCGAGCCACGCCGCGGCCACAGCGCCGTACTCACGGCTAGAGCAGGCGAACCTAAGGGCCGCGCTCACGGTAGCTCGAGAACTACTACAATGCAGGCTGCTAGAGGGTGGCCGCGTCGTGCTACTGGAGCGGGTGGCAGAGCTCCTGGGCTCTGCCTGTTCGGGAACGTAGTAATTTCAAAAAATTTCCTACGCACACGCAAGATCATGGTGATGGCATAGCAACGAGAGGGGAGAGTGTAGTCCACGTACCCTCGTAGACCGTAAGCGGAAGCATTAGCACAACACGGTTGATGTAGTCGTACGTCTTCACGATCCGACCGATCCAAGCACCGAACGTACAGCACCTCCGAATTCAGCACTCGTTCAGCTCGATGACGATCCCCGGGCTCCGATCCAGCAAAGCTTTGGGGATGAGTTCCGTCAGCACGATGGCGTGGTGACGATAATGATGTTCTACCGGCGCAGGGCTTCGCCTAAACTCCGCGACAATATGACCGAGGTGGAATATGGTGGAGGGGGGCACCGCACACGGCTAAGGAACGATCCGTAGATCAACTTGTGTCTCTATGGGGTGCCCCCCCCCACCCCCGCCCCTATATATAAAGGAGTAAGGGGGAAGGCCGGCCGGCCCAAGGGGGGCGCGCCAGGAGGAGGAGTCCTCCTCCTAATAGGAGTAGGACTCCTCCTGTCCTA
>NC_041393.1:422929044-422942847 GCF_002162155.2 Triticum dicoccoides | reverse complement strand
AGAGGGGGGCGCCGCCCCCCCCCCCACCTCCTAGTCCAATTCGGACCAGAGGGAGAGGGGGCGCGTGGCTCACCCTGGCCGCCCCTCTCTCTTCCCACTAAGGCCCATGTGGCCCATTAACTCTCCCGGGGGGGTTCCAGTAACCCTCCGGCACTCCGGTTTTCTCTGAAAACGTCCGGAACACTTCCGGTGTCCGAATATAGTCGTCCAATATATCAATCTTTATGTCTCAACCATTTAGAGACTCCTCGTCATGTCCGTGATCACATCCGGGACTCCGAACAAACTTCGGTACATCAAAACTTATAAACTCATAATAAAACTGTCATCGTAACGTTAAGCGTGCAGACCCTACGGGGTCGAGAACTATGTAGACATGACCTAGAACTATTCTCGGTCAATAACCAATAGCGGAACCTGGATGCCCATATTGGTTCCTACATATTCTACGAAGATCTTTATCGGTCAAACCGCAGAACAACATACGTTGTTCCCTTTGTCATCGATATGTTACTTGCCCGAGATTCGATCGTCGGTATCCAATACCTAGTTCAATCTCGTTACCGGCAAGTCTCTTTACTCGTTACGTAATGCATCATCCCGTAACCAACTCATTGATCACATTGCTTGCAAGGCTTATAGTGATGTGCATTACCGAGAGGGCCTAGAGATACCTCTCCGACAATCGGAGTGACAAAACCTAATCTCGAAATATGCCAACTCAACATGTACCTTCGGAGACACATGTAGTACTCCTTTATAATCACCCAGTTACGTTGTGACGTTTGGTAGTACCCAAAGTGTTCTTCCGGTAAACGGGAGTTGCATAATCTCATAGTTACAGGAACATGTATAAGTCATGAAGAAAGCAATAGCAATATACTAAACGATCAAGTGCTAGGCTAACGGAGTGGGTCATGTCAATCACATCATTCTCCTAATGATGTGATCCCATTAATCAAATGACAACACATGTCTATGGTTAGGAAACATAACCATCTTTGATTAATGAGCTAGTCAAGTAGAGGCATACTACTGACGTTATGTTTGTCTATGTATTCACACATGTATCATGTTTCCGGTTAATACAATTCTAGCATGAATAATAAAAATTTATCATGATATGAGGAAATTAATAATAACTTTATTATTGCCTCTAGGGCATATTTCCTTCAGTCTCTCACTTGCACTAGAGTCAATAATCTAGATTACATAGTAAAGATTCTAACACCCATGGAGTCTTGGTGCTGATCATGTTTTGCTCGTGAGAGAGGCTTAGTCAACGGGTCTGCAACATTCAGATCCGTATGTATCTTGCAAATCTCTATGTCTCCCACTTGGACTTGGTCCCAAATGGAATTGAAGCGTCTCTTGATGTGCTTGGTCCTCTTGTGAAATCTGGATTCCTTTGCCAAGGCAATTGCACCAGTATTGTCACAGAAGATCTTCATTGGTCCCGATGCACTAGGTATGACACCTAGATCGAAAATGAACTCCTTCATCCAGACTCCTTCATTTGCTGCTTCAGAAGCAGCTATGTACTCCGCTTCACATGTAGATCCCACCACAACGCTTTGTTTAGAACTGCACCAACTTACAGCTCCACCGTTTAATAAAAATACGTATCCGGTTTGCGATTTAGAATCGTCCGGATCAGTGTCAAAGCTTGCATCAACGTAACCATTTACGACTAGCTCTTTGTCACCTCCATATACGAGAAACATATCCTTAGTCCTTTTCAGGTATTTCAGGATGTTCTTGACCACTGTCCAGTGATCCACTCCTGGATTACTTTGGTACCTTCCTGCCAAGCTTATTGCTAAGCATACGTCAGGTCTGGTACACAGCATTGCATACATGATAGAGCCCATGGCTGAAGCATAGGGAACATCTTTCATTTTCTCTCTATCTTCTGCTGTGGTCGGACATTGAGTTTGACTCAACTTCACACCTTGAAGCACAGGCAAGAATCCTTTATTTGCCTGCTCCATTTTGAACTTTTTCAAAATTTTATTAAGGTACGTTCTTTGTGAAAGTCCTATTAAGCGTCTTGATCTATCTCTATAAATCTTGATGCCCATTATGTAAGCAGCTTCACCGAGGTCTTTCATTGAAAAACTTTTATTCAAGTATCCCTTTATGCTATCTAGAAATTCTATATCATTTCCAATTAATAATATGTCATCTACATATAATATCAGAAATGCTACAAAGCTCCCACTCACTTTCTTATAAATACAGGCTTCTCCAAAAGTCTATATAAAACCATATGCTTTGATCACACTATCAAAGCGTTTATTCCAACTCTGAGATGCTTGCACCAGTCCATAAATGGATCGCTGGAGCTTGCACACTTTGTTAGTACCTTTTGGATCAACAAAACCTTCTGGCTGCATCATATACAACTCTTCTTCCAGAAATCCATTCAAGAATGCAGTTTTAACATCCATTTGCCAAATTTCATAATCATGAAATGCACCAATAGCTAACATGATTCGGACAGACTTAAGCATCGCTACGGGTGAGAAAGTCTCATCGTAGTCAACCGCTTGAACTTGTCGAAAACCTTTCGCAACAAGTCGAGCTTTATAGACAGTTACATTACCATCAGCGTCAGTCTTTTTCTTAAAGATCCATTTATTCTCAATGGCTTGCCAATCATCGAGCAAGTCAACCAAAGTCCATACTTTGTTTTCATACATGGATCCCATCTCAGATTTCATGGCCTCTAGCCATTTTGCGGAATCTGGGCTCATCATCGCTTCCTCATAGTTCGTAGGTTCATCATGGTCAAGTAACATGACTTCCAGAATAGGATTACCATACCACTCTGGTGCGGATCTTACTCTGGTAGACCTACGAGGTTTAGTAGAAACTTGATCTGAAGTTTCATGATCAATATCATTAGCTTCCTCACTAATTGGTGTAGTTGTCACAGGAACCGGTTCTTGTGATGAACTACTTTCCAATAAGGGAGCAGATACAGTTATCTCGTCGAGTTCTACTTTCCTCCCACTCACTTCTTTCGAGAGAAACTCCTTCTCTAGAAAGGATCCGATTTTAGCAACAAAATCTTGCCCTCAGATCTATGATAGAAGGTGTACCCAATAGTCTCTTTTGGGTATCCTGTGAAGACACATTTCTCCGATTTGGTTTCGAGCTTATCTGGTTGAAGTTTCTTCACATAAGCATCGCAGCCCCAAACTTTAAGAAATGTCAACTTTGGTTTCTTGCCAAACCACAGTTCATAAGGCGTCGTCTCAACGGATTTTGATGGTGCCCTATTTAACGTGAATGCGGCCGTCTCTAAAGCATAACCCGAAAGCGATAGCCATAAATCAGTAAGAGACATCATAGATTGCACCATATCTAGTAAAGTACGATTACGACGTTCGGACACACCATTTCGTTGTGGTGTTCCGGGTGGCGTGAGTTACGAAACTATTCCGCATTGTTTCAAGTGTAGACCAAACTCGTAACTCAAATATTCTCCTCCACGATCAGATCGTAGAAACTTTATTTTTTTGTTACGATGTTTTTCCACTTCACTCTAAAATTCTTTGAACTTTTCAAATGTTTTAGACTTGTGTTTCATTAAGTAGATATACCCATATCTGCTCAAATCATCTGTGAAGGTGAGGAAATAACGATACCCGCCGCGAGCCTCAACATTCATTGGACCACAAACATCAGTATGTATGATTTCCAATAAACCAGTTGCTCGCTCCATAGTTCCGGAGAACGGTGTTTTAGTCATCTTGCCCATGAGGCACGGTTCGCAAGTACAAAGTGATTCATAATCAAGTGATTCCAAAAGCCCATCAATATGGAGTTTCTTCATGCGTTTTACACCGATATGACCTAAACGGCAGTGCCACAAATAAGTTGCACTATCGTTATCAACTCTGCATCTTTTGGTTTCAACACTATGAATATGTGTATCACTACTATCGAGATTCAATAAAAATAGACCACTCTTCAAGGGTGCATGACCATAAAAGATATTACTCATATAAATAGAACAACCATTATTCTCTGATTTAAATGAATAACCGTCTCGCATCAAACAAGATCCAGATATAATGTTCATGCTCAACGCTGGCACCAAATAACAATTATTTAGGTCTAAAACTAATCCCGATGGTAGATGTAGAGGTAGCGTGCCGACCGCGATCACATCGACTTTGGAACCATTTCCCACGCGCATCGTCACCTCGTCCTTAGCCAATCTTCGCTTAATCCGTAGTCCCTGTTTCGAGTTGCAAATATTAGCAACAGAACCAGTATCAAATACCCAGGTACTACTGTGAGCATTAGTAAGGTACACATCAATAACATGTATATCACATATACCTTTGTTCACTTTGCCATCCTTCTTATCCGCCAAATACTTGGGGCAGTTCCGCTTCCAGTGTCCAGTCTCCTTGCAGTAGAAGCACTCAGTTTCAGGCTTAGGTCCAGACTTGGGTTTCTTCTCTTGAGCAGCAACTTGTTTGCTGTTCTTTTTGAAGTTCCACTTCTTCTTCCCTTTGCCCTTTTTCTTGAAACTGGTGGTCTTGTTAACCATCAACACTTGATGCTCCTTCTTGATTTCTACCTCCGTGGCTTTTAGCATTGCGAAGAGCTCAGGAATAGTCTTGTTCATCCCTTGCATATTATAGTTCATCACAAAGCTCTTGTAGCTTGGTGGCAGTGATTGAAGAATTCTGTCAATGACACTATCATCAGGAAGATTAACTCCCAGTTGAATCAAGTGATTATTATACCCAGACATTTTGAGTATGTGTTCACTGACAGAACTATTCTCTTCCATCTTGCAGCTATAGAACTTATTGGAGACTTCATATCTCTCAATCCGGGCGTTTGCTTGAAATATTAACTTCAACTCCTGGAACATCTCATATGCTCCATGACGTTCAAAACGTCGTTGAAGACCCGGTTCTAAGC
The DNA here is from genome assembly GCF_002162155.2 of Triticum dicoccoides. Classification (NCBI taxonomy): domain Eukaryota; kingdom Viridiplantae; phylum Streptophyta; class Magnoliopsida; order Poales; family Poaceae; genus Triticum; species Triticum dicoccoides. Next base: position 422,937,900 of record NC_041393.1, on the reverse strand, counting down.
CGTAAAGCTTGGCACACTGAACTATCGAGTAGTCATCAGCTTTGCTCTGCCAGAAGTTCTTAACATCGTCAGTTGCATCAGCAGCAGGCCTGGCACCCAGCGGTGCTTCCAGGACGTAACTTTTCGGTGCAGCAATGAGTATAATCCTCAGGTTACGGACCCAGTCCGTGTAATTGCTACCATCATCTTTCAACTTTGCTTTCTCAAGGAACGCATTAAAATTCAACGGAACAACAACACGAGCCATCTATCTACAAACAAACATAGACAAGCAAAATACTATCAGGTACTAAGTTCATGATAGATTTAAGTTCAATTAATCATATTACTTAAGAACTCCCACTTAGACAGACATCTCTCTAGTCATCTAAGTGATCACGTGATCCAAATCAACTAAACCATGTCCGATCATCACGTGAGATGGAGTAGTTCCAAAAGTCCATCAGTATGGAGTTTCTTCATGCGCTTTACACCGATATGACCCAAACGGCAGTGCCACAAATAAGTTGCACTATCATTATCAACTCTGCATCTTTTGGTTTCAACACTATGAATATGTGTATCACTACTATCGAGATTCATCAAAAATAGACCACTCTTCAAGGGTGCATGACCATAAAAGATATTACTCATATAAATAGAACAACCATTATTCTCTGATTTAAATGAATAACCGTCTCGCATCAAACAAGATCCAGATATAATGTTCATGCTCAACGCTGGCACCAAATAACAATTATTTAGGTCTAATACTAATCCCGAAGGTAGATGTAGAGGTAGCGTGCCGACCGCGATCACATCGACTTTGGAACCATTTCCCACGCGCATCGTCACCTCGTCCTTTGCCAGTGTTCTCTTAATCCGTAGTCCCTGTTTCGAGTTGCAAATATTAGCAACAGAACCAGTATCAAATACCCAGGTGCTACTGCGAGCTCTAGTAAGGTACACATCAATAACATGTATATCACATATACCTTTGTTCACCTTGCCATCCTTCTTATCCGCCAAATACTTGGGGCAGTTCCGCTTCCAGTGACCAGTCTGCTTGCAGTAGAAGCACTCAGTTTTAGGCTTTGGTCTAGACTTGGGTTTCTTCTCTTGAGCAGCAACTTGCTTGCTGTTCTTCTTGAAGTTCCCCTTCTTCTTCCCTTTGCCCTTTTTCTTGAAACTAGTGGTTTTGTTAACCATCAACACTTGATGCTCCTTCTTGATTTCTACCTCCACAGCTTTTAGCATTGCGAAGAGCTCGGGAATCATCTTATCCATCCCTTGCATATTATAGTTCATCACGAAGCTCTTGTAGCTTGGCGGAAGTGATTGGAGAATTCTGTCAATGACGCAATCATCCGGAAGAGTAACTCCCAGTTGAATCAAGTGATTACAATACCCAGACATCTTGAGTATGTGCTCACTGACAGAACTATTCTCCTCCATCTTGCAGCTGTAGAACTTATTGGAGACTTCATATCTCTCAATCCGGGCATTCTTCTGGAATATCAACTTCAACTCCTGAAACATCTCATATGCTCCATGACGTTCAAAACGTCGTTGAAGTCCCGGTTCTAAGCCGTAAAGCATGGCACATTGAACTATCGAGTAGTCATCAGCTTTGCTCTGCCAGACGTTCTTAACGTCGTCAGTTGCATCAGCAGCAGGCCTGGAACCCAGCGGTGCTTCCAGGACGTAATTTTTCTGTGCAGCAATGAGGATAATCCTCAAGTTACGGACCCAGTCCGCGTAGTTGCTACCATCATCTTTCAACTTATCTTTCTCAAGGAACGCATTAAAATTCAACGGAACAACAGCACGGGCCATCTATCTACAAACAACATAGACAAGCAAGATACTATCAGGTACTAAGTTCATGATAAATTTTAGTTCTATTAATCATATTACTTAAGAACTCCCACTTAGACAGACATCTCTCTAGTCATCTAAGTGATCACGTGATCCAAATCAACTAAACCATAACCGATCATCACGTGAGATGGAGTAGTTTTCAATGGTGAACATCTTATGTTGATCATATCTACTATATGATTCACGTTCGACCTTTCCGTCTCCGTGTTCCGAGGCCATATCTGTATATGCTAGGCTCGTCAAGTATGACCTGAGTATTCCGCGTGTGCAACTGTTTTGCACCCATTGTATTTTAACGTAGAGCCTATCACACCCGATCATCACGTGGTGTCTCAACACGAAGAACTTTCGCAACGGTGCATACTCAGGGAGAACACTTCTTGATTATTAGTGAGAGATCATCTTAAAATGCTACCGTCAATCAAAGCAAGATAAGATGCATAAAGGATAAACATCACACGCAATCAATATAAGTGATATGATATGGCCATCATCATCTTGTGCTTGTGATCTCCATCTTCGAAGCACCGTCGTGATCACCATTGTCACCGGCGCGACACCTTGATCTCCATCGTAGCATCGTTGTCGTTTACGCCATCTATTGCTTCTACGACTATCGCTACCGCTTAGTGATAAAGTAAAGCAATTACAGGGCGTTTGCATTTCATACAATAAAGCGACAACCATATGGCTCCTGCCAGTTGTCGATAACTTCGGTTACAAAACATGATCATCTCATACAATAAAATATAGCATCACGTCTTGACCATATCACATCACAACATGCCCTGCAAAAACAAGTTAGACGTCCTCTACTTTGTTGTTGCAAATTTTATGTGGCTGCTACGGGCTTAGCAAGAACCGTTCTTACCTAGCATCAAAACCACAACGATAGTTCGTCAAGTTAGTGATGTTTTAACCTTCACAACGACCGAGCGTCGCCACACTCGATTTAGCTAAAGTGAGAGAGACAGACACCCGCCAGCCACCTTTAAGCACGAGTGCTCGTAACGGTGAACCCAGTCTCGCGTAAGCGTACGCGTAATGTCGGTCCGGGCCGCTTCATCTCACAATATCGCCGAACCAAAGTATGACATGCTGGTAAGCAGTATGACTTGTATCGCCCACAACTCACTTGTGTTCTACTTGTGCATATAACATCAACGCATAAAACCTAGGCTCGGATGCCACTGTTGGGGAATGTAGTAATTTCAAAAAAATTCCTACGCACACGCAAGATCATGGTGATGGCATAGCAACGAGAGGGGAGAGTGTTGTCCACGTACCCTCGTAGATCGTAAGCGGAAGCGTTAGCACAACGCGGTTGATGTAGTCGTACGTCTTCACGATCCGACCGATCAAAGCACCGAACGTACGTCACCTCCGAGTTCAGCACACGTTCAGCTCGATGACGATCCCCGGGCTCTGATCCAGCAAAGCTTTGGGGATGAGTTCCGTCAGCACGACGGCGTGGTGACGATGATGATGTTCTACCGGCGCAGGGCTTCGCCTAAACTCCGCGACGATATGATCGAGGTGGAATATGGTGGAGGGGGGCACCGCACACGGCTAAGGAACGATCCGTAGATCAACTTGTGTCTCTATGGGGTGCCCCCCGCCCCCGTATATAAAGGAGCAAGGGGGAGGCCGGCCGGCCCAAGGGGGGCGCGCCAGGAGGAGGAGTCCTCCTCCTAATAGGAGTAGGACTCCTCCTTTCCTACTCCTACTAGGAGGGGGAAGGAAGGGGGAGAGGGGGAAGGAAAGAGGGGGGCGCCGCCCCCCCCCCTCCTAGTCCAATTTGGACCAGAGGGAGAGGGGGCACGGGGCCCACCCTGGCCGCCCCTCTCTCTTCCCACTAAGGCCCATGTGGCCCATTAACTCTCCCGGGGGGGTTCCAGTAACCCTCCGGCACTCCGGTTTTCTCTGAAAACGTCCGGAACACTTCCGGTGTCCGAATATAGTCGTCCAATATATCAATCTTTATGTCTCAACCATTTCGAGACTCCTCGTCATGTCCGTGATCACATCCGGGACTCCGAACAAACTTCGGTACATCAAAACTTATAAACTCATAATAAAACTGTCATCGTAACGTTAAGCGTGCGGACCCTACGGGTTCGTGAACTATGTAGACATGACCTAGAACTATTCTCGGTCAATAACCAATAGCGGAACCTGGATGCCCATATTGGTTCCTACATATTCTACGAAGATCTTTATCGGTCAAACCACATAACAACATACGTTGTTCCCTTTGTCATCGGTATGTTACTTGCCCGAGATTCGATCGTCGGTATCCAATACCTAGTTCAATCTCGTTACCGGCAAGTCTCTTTACTCGTTCGTAATGCATCATCGCGTAACCAACTCGTTGGTCACATTGCTTGCAAGGCTTATAGTGATGTGCATTACCGAGAGGGCCCAGAGATACCTCTCCGACAATCGGAGTGACAAAACCTAATCTCGAAATATGCCAACTCAACATGTACCTTCGGAGACACCTGTAGTACTCCTTTATAATCACCCAGTTACGTTGTGACGTTTGGTAGTACCCAAAGTGTTCTTCCGGTAAACGGGAGTTGCATAATCTCATAGTTACAGGAACATGTATAAGTCATGAAGAAAGCAATAGCAATATACTAAACGATCAAGTGCTAGGCTAACGGAATGGGTCATGTCAATCACATCATTCTCCTAATGATGTGATCCCATTAATCATATGATAACACATGTCTATGGTTAGGAAACATAACCATCTTTGATTAATGAGCTAGTCAAGTAGAGGCATACTAGTGACGTTATGTTTGTCTATGTATTCACACATGTATCATGTTTCCGATTAATACAATTCTAGCATGAATAATAAACATTTATCATGATATGAGGAAATTAATAATAACTTTATTATTGCCTCTAGGGCATATTTCCTTCACCGCCGCCTCGGGGGCTCACCCCTTCTGCACCCAGCTGCCGCCTCGGGCCCAAGGTGGACCGCACGGAGGCCCCACGTGCGCCGCACAGCTCCAAGCGGATTCCAGGGCCACTCCAACGCCAACCTGGCCACCAACGGTGCCGCCTCCGCCTCCGACCAGCGAAGGGGGATCCACTACAGCCCACGGTCCCGGTGAGCCGCCACGCTACCACTCCCAGGTTGGCACCACGAGCAGAACTGCGTGGCACATGGGGCACTACTGTGAGGCATTCGGGGCGGCCGCCCCGGAGGCGTATGTGCCCCACATGGTGGATCAAGGACACGCGCAGGAGGAAGATCATGGCCAGTTCCTCGGCCCAGGCTGGGGAGAAGAAGCACCCGAGGCTGAGCTCTTTCAGGAGCCCGGGGAAGGCATCGTCGACCATGCCGGAGGCAGCGACTATCGGGTACCGCTAATCCCTCAGGAACAAGCATACGCTAACCATGGATCACAGGAGGTACGGGTCGTCACAGCGGGTGGCTGCCCCGATCCAGCAGCTCCCTACCCCTCAGGAGGAGGGCACTAGGGGCTGCAGGAGAGGGGCCGAGATCCGGCCTCGCCCACGCGGCGCTCGGAGCAAGGCGTCCTCAGGAGGTAGGCTCTCTGTCGGGGAGGTGCCCCAGGGCCTACCCCCGGCAGAGAACCGTGGTCGTCGGGGGAACCGCTGGCGACCGCTCTATCCCATCGGCGGAGTCCTCGGTCTCCGGCCATCGTCGATGGCAATAGAGTGTGGCACAAGGCGGGGCCCTCGTCTGGCGATATGAAGCAAGGTCGGTACGTGTGAAGAAGGCCCAATGCCTGTGAAGCTCGCCGCCCCGTGACACTCTCACGTAATAATGAGTGGGGTTGTACATGCCCCGGAGTCTCCGGAGAGCCGCCCTCGGGCCTCGGGGGCTCCCGCCCACGCCCAGTGGAAGCACTTAGCTCCGCGCTGGTGAGAAGACGTCGAAGACTAGACTAGGTGCCGGACGCGGCTTTTTCTTCTTTTCTTGCGTTTCCCCTTGGTTGTAGCTTTTCCCTGTTTGGATTTAAGTTGGATTTGAGCTTGAAACTTGCGTGTGTTCGGGGAAGGGGTGTTTAGTCTCGTTCGAGCAATCTCTTGCGTTCTGGTTACCGCTTGGCATCTGTCTAGCTTCAGCTGCCTCCCCTCGCGAGCCCCTCGCGAGCCGGGCCAGGCCCAGCATGTACGCAGCCCAGACTGCCATCGGCACACCCTCTCAGGAGGTTCTCATTGCAGGTTCAATGGGCTCATCCAGGAGGCACTTGGGGCACCACGGCCCCCGCAGGCTCGCTCAGGACCCACACAGGTCGAAGGTAAACAAGCTAGTTGACTCATCACAAAACTAGTCGCTCGGTATGGGCATGCGAGCAACATCATGTCTACAAATACGCTAACTTCAAGTTTCCACACGAGGGGCTCCCCCTCCCAAAATGCTCTTACAACCCTCAGGGCCAAGCCCGAGCTCTCTCTGCGCAGGGTAAGAAACGGGAATAGCGCGCGGTCAATCGGATAAATCCCCCAATGCATCCTCGGGGGCACCTCCGGAGTCGCCACTGGTGCCGCTGGCCTCTCTGTCGCCTTCTACGCCGCTTCCATTAGCACCTAGGCCATTCGCCACTCCGCCCTCACCAGCACCTGGGCCATTCACCACTCCGCCCTCATCAGCAAATACGACCACACCGTCGTCATCAGCGGGAAGGCCCTAACAAGGGCGTCCACGTTGTCTTCCACCCAATGTGCCAGATTGCCCCGGACTGCCAGGGGTACCGGTGCGATGGCAGCATCGAAGTCGAAATGGGGGTCCATGTTCTGAAGGTGACTAAAGACACGAGAAAAATCACACCCAAGTAGGGCATGGCTCCTTTCCTCCACCAACCTGTCGGCTCTGCCCGAACGAGTCTCCAGCTGCGTCACCACATCGGTGAAGAACTGAGGGTTACCAGCATAGTTAACCACACGAGGCTCCCCAACGGCTGCCTCGCAGATGATGCCCAAGGCCGTGTTAGCTCTTTCCCGGAGCTCGCGGAGCATGGGGCTGTCCATGTGCTCCAAGGTCTGCCGCTGGCGTATCTCGTCCTCGTTCCGCCGCGCAACGGCCTCAGCCGCGTCCACCCTCTGATGGAGAAGAAGCATATCGGCACGGGAGGAAACCAGTTCCACCTGTGCCGCGCCAAGGGCGGCCCCGGCAGCGTCCGCACGCCGCATCACTTCATCTAGCTTGGCCTTCAGGGTGGCGGTCCTGCCCTCTGCTTCGACCTTGATCAACTCCAGCCTTTCCTCGAACTCACGCTCGAGGTTCGAGTGGGCCGCCGCCACCCGGCGATCAACCTCTTCTGAGACTTGGGCTTCCCTTGCGGCAACATCATCCTCCGCCTGCGCCACCAGGCGCTCCCTCGTCTCCAATCGCTCGAGGTCCAGGGTGCGCTCGGTGTCCTCCAGCATCAGTGCCTCCTCACGTTTCTGAAGCTCCGCCCGGTCGACCGAGCCCCCCTTCATCAACACAAGGGCCACCTCACGCAACTCCACCTGTTGCTCCAGGGAGCTACTCCAGGACCGGAGCTCCCACGCCCGCTCTTCTGTGGCCCTGTGTCGCTGGTTAGCCTCCTGAGCCTCCTCGACGGCCCGGGAGCAGGCCTCCCGAGAAGCTGCCAGCGACACCTCGGCCTTCTCGTTGTCGAGGTCACGCTGGTGGCGTGCAAGGGCAACGGCCACCTTCAGCTTGCGCCTCTCCTCAGCTAGGCGCAGGCCCTCGGCCTCAAGGCGCGCGTCCTCGTCAGCGAGCTCTACACCAAGCTGGCTCACTGCGTCAGCCACCCTTCGGAGGAACCCTTGGCGGAGGGTGCGGCACTCCCGGGCGTGCTCGAGCACGTCTTCCGCATCATCCTCCGCCCCAGGCGCGCGCGGAGGACCACGGACCAGCACTCCCCCCTGGGCAGGGGGCTGGGGGCTGGCACCCTCGCAATGGTCGGACGCGCCTCGCCAGAAGCCTGGCCCAGAGCCAGTTCATCCTCCAAGAAGAATGCAAGGCCAACCTCAGCCAGTCGCCGTCCACAACTAATCGAAGAGCCCAGGGCAGGCCGGCTATGCCCCGGGAGGGCTCGCGAAGGATGGTCACGAGGTGCGCAGAATCAGGATGCATCACAGGACGGCCCACCTATCCAACCGGCCTCACCACAAGGGCAGTGTTGGAGCTCGGGGCGCTTGGGGAAGGTGGAGAGGGCGAGGCCTGGAGGGATGGCTCCTCAGCCATCTCCGGGCCCTGCAGGGCAATGATCAGCTGAAGCAGCAGGAAAGTAAGGAACTGAGGAAGGGAAAGGCTGTAACGCCCCGGATTCGATGCGCCAGGTGTCTGCCAGTTATTCGCCGCCGTTGCCATGTCATTTGCTTGCGTGTTGCATTTTGCCATGTCATCATCTGCATTTCATATCATGCCATCATGTGCATCGCATTGGCATACGTGTTCGTCTTATGCATCCAAGCATTTTCCCTGTTGTCCGTTTTGCAATCTGGCACTCCTATGTCCCCCGGTGCCCCCTTTTGCCTCTTTTCGTCAGTGGGTGTTAAAATTTCTTGGAATGGACCGAGGTTTGCCAAGCGGCCTTGGTATAGCACCGGTAGACCGCCTGTCAAGTTTCGTACCATTTGGAGTCTGTTTGATACTCCAACGGTTAACAAGGGTACCGTAAAGCCTCTTTTGTGTGCAGCCCAACACCCGTCCAAAGTGGCCCAATAACCCATCCAAACCCCCTCCATGCTCTCGGTCGTTCGATCACGATCGTGTGGGCGAAAACTGCTCCTCATTTGGACTCTCCTAGCTCCCAGAATCTATTAATAGGCCACCTCCCCCGAAATTTCCGGATGAAACCCTAACTTCTTCCTCCTCCCGCCAACGGACACGTCCACCCGCCGCCCGGACATGTCTGCCCGCGCCCGCAGCCAATCGTGGCTTGTCACGTCGCCCCGCCGCCGTCTCCACCGTGCGGGCCCGCGAGCCCATCCGGGGCCCTCCCGGCCCGCGCGCCA
>NC_041393.1:422883030-422928659 GCF_002162155.2 Triticum dicoccoides | reverse complement strand
CCGCGCCGCGCTCGAGGGGAGGAGCCCCTCGATCTGTGCCGCCGTCCATCCCGCCGCCGGCCTCGGCCTCCGCGCCGTCCGAGCCGGCCGCCGGAGCTCCGTCTCCGTCGCCGCCACTTCCTCCCTGCTACTCCGGTGAGCTCCCTGGCTGGCCCCTCCTCCTCTCCAACTCCGGCCGCCTCGAAGTCCGAACTCCGGCGAACTCCAGATCCAGATCCGTTTTCGAAGGTTGACCCCGAAATTCCTGTCCCTGATATTTTGACATTTTGTGCCCATGTTCATCGCATCATAACTCCGCATCCGTAGCTTAGTTTTGCGTGATTAATATGTCAAATTGTTCGTTGTGAGATGCTCTTCATTTCATTCCATTGTGCGATGTTTGTTTGAGGTCATCTTGATGCCCTAATAATCGTTGCAAGAGTGCTATATGATGTTAACCCGCTGAAACTGTTATAACTTGGTGATTTGTCTTTTTCGTTGCATTTTGTGTGTGCATCCTATGAGCTTGATGTCTACATGTGTTTTGAACTATGTCATGCCATCTTCATAGTGGTACAATCCATTTATTTTTGTGAGCCTTGTAGTGAGTGCATCGAGCTCGTGAAGTAGGGTACTTGCTGTGGTGTTTTGCTAGTCTGAATATGCTATATCATGATGCTATGTAAACCTGCTTCTACAAGTCATTCTCTGCATAATCTAGAGATGTTCACTAAGGATGTTTTGTTACAAATGTCATGCCCTATCCATTCATGCCCCTGGTTGCATTTATAGCCTGCTGTAACATGTTGTTATCTTGCTCCAAACTTGCTAAATATTGTTGCTGTCAGCCTGTTAACATTAAGTTCAGTTTTGCCATGTGTTTTGCTCGTGATCCTTGCACCCTATGAACTTGATCTTGCCATGTTTAGCTTCATAAATATGCCTTCTTACTGTTGGTTGCCTTGCCACGCCATGTATTGCTCTGTGGTGAGTAGTTCAAGCTCACAAACATGCCTACTTATTGTTGATCCTGCCATGTATGAATCTGTCATATCATTTGCCATGTTTACATGGGTGCCATCATATTTTCTGTGCCTTTTTGGCTCATGGTCAGTAAGGGACTTTTGTTATATGCAATTAGTAGATTCATCTCATGCCTTTGTTTGCCATGTTTAGTTCCTGTAGCATGTTGTTTGATAGCTCTAGACATTGCAACCTGATGTTATTTCTGCAAAGTCTGAAACTGTTATTATTTGCAATCTTGTCATGTCCTTTTGAGCATGTTATATTGTTTTCTGGAGATAGCTCAGTGTTCATGTTTTGTCATGCTTTACCTGTACTTCATGCCCATGCCTTTTGTTATTATGTTGGGGTGCTGTAGCATATTGTTTTGATGCTTGTAAGATGCCTAATTGCTGCTTTGGACAACTTGTCCTTTAAACTTGTAGAGTGTATGTATTGAACCGTTGCTCCATTTTGAGTGTGCTCTATATGAAACTTGCTTGATTTTGCATGAAGTTTCATATTATCATGTTGCATACTTTTTTGAGGTGTTTGCTTGATGTTTGTATGCTTTTTGCACCAATTATATCTTCTAGGTCGTAGCTCCGAATTAACTGAACCTTATATGGAACTTGACTAGAATTTCGTGTAGATCATCTTGGTGCATCTTAAATTGCTGTTTAACTACTTGAACTTAAGGTTTATTCAGTTCTGGACCAATTTCTAAATTTGCATATGAGGACTTACCGGATTAGTTCTATGTTGTTTCCGGCCTCATTTAAACTTGCTTTGATGTGTTGGTCTTGTATGCATCATCTCTTGCCATGAGTAACCTCATCTAGCTTTGTCATGCATCATGCTTGTTGTGCATCATGTCTTGTTCATGTGTGGTTTGTTTACCTTGTTGTGTGCTTCTTCTCGATAGTTCCCGTTTCGTTGCGATCGTGAGGATTCGTTCGTCTACGCTTGGTTCGTCTTCGTGGCTTCATCTTCTTCATGGACTCATTCTTCTTCCTTGCGGGATTTCAGGCAAGATGACCGCTACCCTGGATCTCACTACTATCATTGCTATGCTAGTTGCTTCGTTCTATCGCTTTGTTGCGCTACCTATCTTTTGCTCTTCAAGCCTCCCAAATTGCCATGAACCTCTAACCTTTGTCACCCTTCCTAGCAAACCGTTGCTTGGCTATGTTACTGCTTTGCTCAGCCCCTCTTATAGCATTGTTAGTTGCAGGTGAAGTTGAAGATTGCTCCATGGTGGACAGGATTATGTTGGGATATCACAATATCTCTTATTTAATTAATGCATCTATATATTTGGTAAAGGGTGGAAGACTCGGCCTTATGCCTGGTGTTTTGTTCCACTCTTGCCGCCCTAGTTTCCGTCATACCGGTGTTATGTTCCCGGATTTTGCGTTCCTTACACGGTCGGGTGATTTATGGGACCCCCTTGACAGTTCACTTTGAATAAAACTCCTCCAGCAAGGCCCAACCTTGGTTTTACCATTTGCCTCACCTACCCCTTTTTCCCTTGGGTTTCCGGAGCTCGAGGGTCATCTTTATTTTAGCCCCCCCGGTCCAGTGCTTCTCTAAGTGCTGGTCCAAACCGAGCAACCTGCGGGGCCACCTCGGGGCAACTTGAGGGTTGGTTTTACTCGTAGCTTGACTTATCCGGTGTTGCCCTGAGAACGAGATATGTGCAGCTCCTATCGGGATTGTCGGCGCATCGGGCGGCTTTGCTGGTCTTGTTTTACCATTGTCGAAATGTCTTGTAAACCGGGATTTCGAGACTGATCGGGTCTTCCTGGGAGAAGGTATATCCTTCGTTGATCGCGAGAGCTTATCATGGGCTAAGTTGGGACACCCCTGCAGGGTATAAAATTTCGACAGCCGTGCCCGCGGTTATGTGGCAGATGGGAATTTGTTAATGTCCAGTTGTAGATAACTTGACACCAGATCCGAATTATAACGCATCAACCGCGTGTGTAGCCGTGATGATCTCTTTTCGACGGAGTCCGGGAAGTGAACATGGTTTTGGGTTATGTTTGATGTAAGTAGGAGTTCAGGATCACCTCTTGATCATTGCTAGCTTCACGACCGTTCCATTTGCTCTCTTCTCGCTCTTATTTGCGTATGTTAGCCACCATATATGCTTAGTCGCTGTTGCAACCTCACCACTTTACCCCTTCCTTTCCCATTAAGCTTTGCTAGTCTTGATACCCATGGTAATGGGATTGCTTAGTCCTCGTGGCTCACAGATCACTACAACAACAGTTGCAGGTACAGGTTATGCGATGATCATGACGCGAGAGCGATGTTTGCTTGTTTGGAGTTCTTCTTCTGCTTCTTCTTTGATCGGGGGATAGGTTCCAGGTCGGCAGCCTGGGATAGCAGGGTGGATTTCGTTTGAGTTTTCTGTTTGCGTTTCATCCTAGTCAGATGTTGCTCTTATGTAAGATGATGTTGTATTCGTGTGGCATTGTATGCCTATTGTATGTATCCCCATCTATTATGTAATGTTGATGTAATGATATCCACCTTGCAAAAGCGTTTCAATATGCGGGTCTATTCTTGGTGGGACCTTCGAGTTCCTTTTGGATAGGGTCGCATATTGGGCGTTGTTGGGGAACGTTGTAGAAAATTAAAAAATTTCCTACGGTTTCACCATGATCCATCTATGAGTTCATCTAAGCAACGAGTCAAGGGAGTGAGTTTGCATCTACATACCACTTGTAGATCGGGTGCGGAAGCGTTCAAGGGGATGGTGATGATGGAGTCGTACTCGCCGTGATTCAGATCACCGATGACCAAGTGCTGAATGGACAGCACCTCCGCGTTCAACACACGTACGGGACGGGAGACGTCTCCTCGTTCTTGATCTAGCAAGGGGGAAGGAGAGGTTGATGATGATCCAGCAGCACGACGGCGTGGTGGTGGATGCAGCAGAACTCCAGCAGGGCTTCGCCAAGCGACTACGGGAGGAGGACGAGGTGTAGTAGGGGGAGGGAGGCGCCAAGCACAAGGGTACGGCTTCCCTCCCCCCTGCCCTCCTTTATATAGGACCCCAGGGGGGGCGTCGGCCCTGGGAGATTGAATCTCCCAAGGGGGCGGCGGCCAAGGGGGGAGGAGTGCCCCCCAAGGCATGTGGTGTGCCCCCCCCCCCCCCACCCTAGGGTTTCAACCCTAGGCGCAGGGGGTGGGCCTAGGGGGCGCACCAGCCCACTATGGGCTGGCTCCCCTCCCACTTCAGCCCATGGGGCCCTCCGGGATGGGTGGCCCCACCTGGTGGACCCCCGGGACCCTTTCGGTGGTCCCGGTACATTACCGGGTGACCCCGAAACTTTCCCGATGGCTGAAATACCACTTCCTATATATAATTCTTTACCTCTGGACCATTCCGAAACTCCTCGTGATGTCCGGGATCTCATCCGGGACTCCGAAAAACATTCGGTATGCTGCATACTCATATTCATACAACCCTAGCGTCACCGAACCTTAAGTGTGTAGACCCTACGGGTTCGGGAGACACGCAGACATGACCGAGACGACTCTCGGGCAATAACCAACAGCGGGATCTGGATACCCATGTTGGCTCCCACATGCTCCTCGATGATTTCATCGGATGAACCACGATGTCGAGGATTAAGCAACCCCGTATACAATTCCCTTTGTCAATCGATACGTTACTTGCCCGAGACTCGATCGTCGGTATCCCAATACCTTGTTCAGTCTCGTTACCGGCAAGTCACTTTACTCGTACCGTAATGCATGATCCCGTGACCAACCACTTGGTCACCTTGAGCTCATTATGATGATGCATTACTGAGTGGGCCCAGAGATACCTCTCCGTCATACGGAGTGACAAATCCCAGTCTCGATCCGTGTCAACCCAACAGACACTTTCGGAGATACCTGTAGTGCACCTTTATAGTCACCCAGTTACGTTGTGACGTTTGATACACCCAAAGCACTCCTACGGTATCCGGGAGTTACGCGATCTCATGGTCGAAGGAAGAGATACTTCACATTGGCTTACTCATCAGTGGCGAAGTACTTCCTGCGCTTCAATAGGCGGCAAGGGTAATCATCACCCAAGGCCTCCCTTCTCTTTCGGAGGGCCTCGAAGTCCACGCGGAAGTGGCCCAGGAGCTCGGTGCAGGGGTCAGCCTTCGACGAGGAAGAAGCGCCAAAGTGACCGGCGTCAGGGACATCGCCCTGGCGCACGCCGCGAGACGCCGCACCAAGAAGGGTGACCGGGGCCTCTACCGCGGAAGCCGCGGGCCGCGGCTCGACACCTTCAGCCGCCGCAGGGCAGGCCTCAGGAGCTGCCGCCTCAGGAGTGCCGCATGGGGTCATCATCACGGCGGTGGCCCCCTCAGCCCCCGGTGTCCCTTGCCTCCGGATCCACCACTCGAGGAAGGACCATCGCAGACAACCGGAAGGGCAACCACCACAACTGGGTTCTCACGAGGTCCCACGAGGCGTGCGGGGCGCAGCCCCCATTCGTCGAAGCTGGGCATCTGCTTCACAAAATCACCCATGTTTGAGCAAAGGTATAGCAGGGCGCCCCCATGCCGGATGCTTCCAAGGGAAGGGTCCCCAGTTAGGATCATGAGAACCTTCCTCAGCGCTTCAGGCGTCAGATCTTCTTCCTGGAGCCTCATGCGGTCTTCACGCCCCCCGAAGGCCCACATCCGGCGGGAATGGCGCTGGAGAGAGGGGCAATGCGGCATAGGAGGAACTCCTTCACCACCTTGGGTGCCGTCACACCGAGCGCCCTCAAGTTCGCGAAGTGATGCCAAACGAAGACGAGCCGGGGGCTCGTGAGCGTCTCCTGGCCCCAGCCCGAATTGGGGATAGCGGGCATGGTTGGCTCCAAAAGCAGGGGCTGGGCACCCCAACATCCACGTACAGCCACCGCTCACGGAACCCGGTCGCAGGCGGAGGAAGGCTAAAATCGATTCCCGAAGCCGCTGTTTCTGGTGCGGCAAGGAAGCTCACGCACCCCGAGCATTGGGTGGGGTCGCTGAGACGCAAAGAGAAGAAGTGGCGCAGCAAGGCAACTGAAGGAGGAATGCCCATCATCGCCTCGCAGACAAAAGCGAAAACGGCAAGAAGAGTAATGGATTCGGGACCCAAATGCATCATGTGGATCTGGTAATGGGAAAGCACAGCGTTGAAGAAATTAGAAAAGGGGGGAACCAGTCCCGCCCACAGGGCGTCGTCAAAGTACCGGACCTCGATGACTATTCTGTCAATGGAGAAGTGAGACGCGGGCCAGACCGTCGTCCTCCCGCACTCGTTGAAGATGGTGGTGAGGGCAGAACTGACCTTGTCCAAGCCTTCCCGGTTGAGTATGATCGACCGGTCGACAGCAGAAGCCGTCGACGGCGATGGGCGGGGCGAGGGCACAGGCTATTGCCCTTTTCCCTTCTTTGTCAGAGCCATGGCGACAGGAAAGGGGAGGATTCGATATTGGATTGGAAGCGGAGACTGGAGCTCGAGAGAAGGAAGAGCAGGAGGCGCGCGCGGCGAGAAGAGGGGCGACTATGTGCAACCGCGGATCCGCCTAGCTGGGCGCAAAATAAGGAGGCGTGGGGGAACAGGGACACCCACGTCCAATCGACCGCCACGCGGCACCCAAGGCCGCAGGCTATTGGGGCCCGCGGCGCTTCGTACTTGCCCCTTCGCTTCCCTGCTAAGCCAAGTCCGGGCGCGCCTTGGGCCCGGGGGCTACTGTCGGCGTTCTGGGAACGGGGGTACCCAGACTTGCCTGCCTGCGGTCTGCGGCGTGGCTCAAGGAGTGGCCCGGTATGGCCTATCTTCACCAACACATGCTCAAGACCCTCGCGAGGGGCCAAGCCTCGCGGGGCGGACGACAGGAGGCTTCCTCGGGCACAGCCTCCTCAGGCTGGCTCGCGAGGAGGCAGAGAGATCAAGGCGGGGTACCTCACGAGGTGCCCATGACGCAAGCCATGATGACCAAGGCCAGGCGGGCGCCAGGCGGGTGCCAGGCGGGCGCCGGCCTGCGCAGAGTCCTTGTTTCCTCTTTGGTGCAAAGGGGGCAAGCGCAGGCAAGGGTATCAAGCACAGGCAACCATTTCGATGCAACAAGACCAAGACCAGCGGGACGGCAGAATGGAGGTCATCGTGGAGCCCTAGCCGGCGTCATCGTCAGGGTCTTTGGCAGGCGAGGACCAACTTTAGTGAGGGTAAGTGTACTAGATGTTCCCCTTCAAAATGGCCAACTGTTGGCGCCCTTCCCACTCAATATTTGGGAAGAGGCCCAGGGCCTCCGCCTATAAATAGGACTAGCCACCCACAGGGTAGAGACACCGAAAATAGGCAAGAGAGAAAGAGAGAGAAGCGACTGAAGTCCATCTATCAGTTCATCGCACCAGCCAAGAACAGACCCTCGCGAGGCTGTTCTCCCTTGTACTATTCATCATCAGCCCCAGAGGCAATCCACACACCACACACTGGAGTAGGGTGTTACACCACAATGGTGGCCCGAACCAGTATAAACCTTGTGTCCTTTGTGTTGTTCTTTGTGTAGTTTTAGATCCTTGCGAGGCGACGAGACACGAGTAGGCAGTAGGTGTGATCTCCGCGTGCACCCCAAAGTTTGAACCTTGAGGGTCTGCCGGAACCCTGAATCCGACACTCATCCACCGTACCGGATGAGGATCCGTCGTTGATCTCGTCGTCCCGCCGGTTCAGCCACACCGTCCTCCACCTCCAAGGAGCTACCTCGATGTTCCCCTTGTCTTTTGCGCCACCTCCATTCCCACACCACCGTCTTCACCTGCACCACTGGAAGAGCAGCATCATCACCGTTTCCTTGGATGAAGTTGTGGCCTAATCGGCACCACCAAAGAGGTTGTACACTAATCGCCGCATTTTCTTCTTGATTCGATCGATCTCACGGTCCTGCCGGCACTCAGTCCCGAGCCGACACGGCATGGCTCCATCTACGGCGGCGTCACCGGCCACTTCCTCCACGGCGTCGCTCCCTCGGCGGCGACATCCAAATCAGTAGGAGCTGCTGCTGCTTTAGCTCTCGCTCGCGCTGCTGCTCTGCTCTTGATCTCGGTCCCCTGCCTGGTTTGCTCTTGCTATTGCTCTTGCTCTTGCTCGTACTGCTGCTCTCGCTCTTCCTCTTGCTTGTGATGCTGCTCCGATTTAGCTACACTTCAGTTAAGTGAATTGACTTTTGGGTCAATCGATTTTCAGGGGGTGGGGGCTCACTGGAGTTAAGGAAGAACTAGCCACAACGGGGAGGGGGGATCGCCGGAGAGGTACCCCACTATCTATCTTAGGGTTTAGGGTGGGGGCAGTGGTCGCTGGCGGTGGTGGGGAGGTGGCGTGGGGATCGTCGGAGAAAAAGCTCGGCATGGGGGTGGGGGCCTAGAGGGATGGCCGGGACGGCAGCGGACCGGTGGTGGGGAGTGTTTTCGGGGTGGGCGGGGCGGCGCACTGCCAGCCGCGAGCGGTAGGGGGCGGCTGTTTGGCCGGTGGTGGCTGGCGGCTCAGGGGGTGGAGGTTTAAGATGAACTGCAGGCCCTTGATTTCGTATCCAAGGGATGCAAAACCGACTGACCAGAGATGAAAAAGTCAGTCGACTGACGTGTAGCCTCACCCCTAGTGTGTTTAGTTTCGACAGTAAAATTCAGTTTCGACAGCAAAATTCAGTTTCGACAGTTAAGTTCAGTTTCAACAGTTAAGTTCAGAGAAGAGCGGCTGATGTATTTTACATCTAGCACTTTGTGGTTATGTATTTTATGTCATCTATTGGAGATGCTATTAGAATTCCACTCAGGTTAACATTGTCTCTCCTGTCCTACTTCAGCCTCGGCGTCGTACAACTCACCGGAGCTTCTCCAACGACGAAACCCTCCATCACAGCGGAGCAGTACCCCAGGCTCCATCTCAAGATGCCTAAGATCTTATGCCCCTCCTCCGACAGCCAAGTCAGCCGGATCATCCTCTCCGAACAACCCAATCACGCTGAGATTGACATGGCTTCGCAAAAGAGGTTGTTCACATGTTGCATCTCTTTTTTACTCTACATGTTATATATATTGTCCACTGAGCACACGCAGTAACGTGAAATATGATTAGTTTCTCCTACTATATGACAAGCAGTGAGGTACCAGGAAACTTAGCTATCCGCGATGGACTCTCTTGAACGCCATCATTATTTATCTCTGCGCGTTTGAGCTGTGCATTTGTCGATGGGCCTGGGAGTTGAGCTAGTAGGGCAGTGGTCTGGGTCCAAAGTAGTAGAAGTAGCACAAAAACATTTTTTGAGTGTAGGCTTTTCCTTGCTCAAGCCTGCCTACTAGAATTTCCAGTTCTTGAAAGGAGAAGTGAAGGAAAAACATAGGAATTGGAAAGTTTCCTATGGTACTACTATTCATGCATTTGGGTCAAAGGAATGGAGCAAAGGAAAATTGTAGGATTTGTTCCTTTAGTGTCTCCTTGAAAGAAAAACCATAGGAATTTTAATATCCAATTGTCCTCCATTTCAAATTCATATTCATGAAGCACAACACAAAGAGATAGTAGCATAGTGGCATTATAACCGTACATTTTCTTGTGGTTTAACTTAATCTCACCGTGCTTCTTTGCATCCTGTGATCTTCCAATTCTTGTGAACCAAACACCCAGATTGGCAGAAATCCTGTGTTTTTAAATTCTCTGTTTTGCACATGCATTCCTATCCTATTATTGTGTATTTCCTATCCCTGCATTGTTAGAATCCTCCAATTCAAACGAGCCCTTACAGAATTACTTGTCTTACAGATAGTTATCAAAGAAAATCTTGTGTGGTTTGTCCTGCTCCTGCTGCACCGTCATCCACCCCAGCTCAGCTGCTCCAATGACAGAAGGGTCCAGCACAGTAGGGATCCAACCTCCAAACTGTCTTTCGCCGCCTCTGATCTTCTTCCCCGTCGCTGGCAGCCATGAAAACTGCATTACCATCATCAACTGAGCAGATGACCTCGAGGACTACACGGGTCCGCAAGGGAGGTCGCACTCTTTCGTGTCTACTTACATTATGCATCGCTTAATATTACATGCTACTTTATCGTCATGTTCACCGATTAGACTCTGAGTTAGCTCCAAAATAATGGTCAAACTTGAGTTTTTAAATGGTTGTGGGGTACATATCACGGCCGCAATCAATAGTATCTATCTACTATCAGGTTAATCTGTGGTGTCTACTATGAGTTTCATGTTGGGTGGGAAACAAACAGTAAAGAAGCCATTACCTATATTTTTTAACTGAAGCCATTATCTGCCTGCTATCATTGGTTTTGGGTCTATCCACAGGTTGCTACCATCACTCTGGATTTCTGCGTGCACTCCTTACATAATCTCACTATGTTTTATTCCTATGCGTGTCAGTTATTGTAAACAATGGAACTGAACATGTAGAGCAAAAGAGATGAGCCTTGCGTGGCAATAAAATTTCATGCAGACGTCGCTCCATGGTAGCGCAAAGGTAGCCCCGCCCCTCCACCCATTTCGGATTGTAATCTAGAGGAAGATATCTGTTCTGAGGGGGATTCAGAAGGAGAAAACCACTCCTATTTACCACCTGAGGTCTTTGCTCTAACTTGGCATGCTGATGTTGGTTATATCATGCATATGGTGCCTTGCATTGCTTACTTTATACATCAAATATGTCATCTGCTTAGTTTAGACGTCCTTTGTGTGAATGCCATCTGTTTAGTTTATTCATCTTTTATGTGAATTATACAACGCCATCTTGTTTAGCCAGGCATCATATATGTGAATTTTGCAATGCCATCCTGCTTAGCCAGTCATATTATATGTGAATTATATCAGGCCATCCTTTTTCCGTTATGTATTACATTTGTCAACAATGTTAGTACATTCAACTACTCTTTGTGTGCATTATCCATTTGACACGGTGATGGAAAATTCTGGAGTGAAAACAAGGTCTTCAGAGCAGACTATGCTATCTGTGAAAGTGCTAGTTATCGACTAGAGGGGGGTGAATAGGCGATTTTTATGAAAGTCTTCAAAACGTGGAAGTTTCGAAGACAAACAATAGAAATGACCTAATTGATATGCAGCGGAAGATAAACTACAACAAGCAAACCATAGTCAAGTATGCAGTAATGTGAAAGTACAAAGACTAATAGCAGCTTAGTAGTAAGGATCAGGATGGAAGATAGTATGAAGCCATCCAACGATAGTAGTCAAGCAATGAAGTCAAACAGGTATGACAAATAGGCAATGACTTCACGAAGACAAACACTAAGTAAAGGGAGGGAGAGGATAGAACCAGTCACTTGTTGAAGACATAGGATTTGTTGGACCAGTTCCAGTTGTTGTGACAACTGTACGTCTGGTTAGGGAGGCTGAGATTCAACTCAGAAGACCGCATCTTCACCTTATTCCCCTTGAGCTAAGGAAACACAGTCCTCGCCCAATCACTCTGGTAAGTCTTCAAGGTAGACTTCCGAACCTTCACAGACTTTGTTCACCAGCGATCCACAATGACTCTTGGATGCTCAGAACGCGACGCCTAACCGGCTGGAGGATTCACAGTCCTCAAGTGTAATAAGTCTTCAGGTCACGCAGACAGAAAGACTTTAGTGATGCCTAACACTCTTTGGCTCTAGGTGTTTGGGCTTTGTCCTCGCAAGGATTTCTCTCTCTCAAAGGCTTCGAGGTGGGTTGCTCTCAAACGACAAAAGCCGTGCACTAACTCTGAGCAGCCACCAATTTATGGTGTAGGGGGTGGGCTATTTATAGCCACAAGGCAACCCGACCTGATATGTCCGAAATGACCCTGGGTCACTAAGGAACTGACACGTGTTCCAACGGTCAGATTTCAAACACACATGGCAACTTTACTTGGGCTACAAGCAAAGCTGTCTCATCCAGCTCTGGATAAGATTTGCTCTCATTGTCTTCGCCTGAAGACATAGGATTTGGGTTGAGCATCACTTAAGTCATTCTGACTTTGTTCACTTGGACCCCACTTAACAGTACGGTGGTTCCTGTGACTCAACAAAGAAGAAAAAGGAAACAACGAAACGACACAGTCTTCGCGCTCCATAGTCTTCACTCAATGTCTTCTCATGTCATAGTCTTCAATATGAATATCTTCACATACCACCATTGTCGTCAATGTCTTCATACATTTTTAGGGGTCATCCCCGGTAGGTAAACTGAATCAATGAGGGACACTACCTGCGTTATCCTGCAATCCTCACAAACGCATTAGTCCCTCAACCAAATTTGTCGTCAATACTCCAAAACCAACTAGGGGTGGCACTAGATGCACTTACAATCTCCCCCTTTTTGGTGATTGATGACAAACTGGTTGAAGTTTTCAACAGGGATAAAGTATGTGAAATTGTATAGGATAGGGTATTGTCTTCATAAGTGACAAAGGCTCCCCCTGAAGATGTGCATATAAGTAACTTGCTTTTGGAATGCAAATGCACATGGCAGGTTGTATTTGTGGTGATCCTCTTCAACTTATGAAGATAATTCATCATGCATGAAATGATATAACTAAGAGAATGACATGCATAATGAAAAATGGACGTCTGCAGAATGATCTAAGTGCGGAAGTTATCATCGTACATGAGGAATTTATCATCGCATCACAGAAAAGCAAATAAGTAGCAGACGACCATCGAGTTTAAGTGTTACAACTCAAAGAACCAAATGTATCAAAAGCGAGAGTTGTAAACACAGGCAAAATATAAAGCAACCGCCCATATGAACCCGCTTG
Organism: Triticum dicoccoides; assembly: GCF_002162155.2. Lineage (NCBI taxonomy): Eukaryota > Viridiplantae > Streptophyta > Magnoliopsida > Poales > Poaceae > Triticum > Triticum dicoccoides. The sequence continues at coordinate 422,915,896 of NC_041393.1, read as the reverse complement.
AAGACTATCAAACTCATAGGCTTCTCCCCCTTTTGTCAGTAAGGACCAAAAAGGTTTGAAGACATAGAGCATCTACTCGTTCTCATGAGGAGTAGGTGAAGCAGCAGGGTTGTCGTTGTTGTTTGGTGGCGCAGACGAACTTGGTGCAGTGTCGATGTGTGCAAAAGTATGGGGCGGTGAAGTAGCATCGTCTTCATCATCGGTCACTTTGGCATTCACCGTTGCCGCGGAGGAAGAATAGTCAGAGTCTTCAAGGGATGGAGTTCAACGTAGGACAGCATTCCATGGAGGAGTGGAGTCAAACTTGAATCTTTCGGTGAAGCCATCGTCTTGAAGATCTGCTTCAGCACTGAGCAGTGTCAAACTCTTCCATGATCGCCGACAGGTCTCGTGAGTGACAAAAGCATTCTTGGTGGCAAGATTTCGAATGCGATTGACGTCCACCAAGAGGCTTTGTATCTGTCGCTTGAGCCAGAAGTGATGCTTGTCTTGTTTCTGATGCAGTGCCACAAGAAGTTCTCGATCATTTAGGACGCGAGAGCGCTTCTTAGGCCTTTGGGCAACTGTGCTCTCAGTAGGTTCAGTTTGCGCACGGTGAGGCAGACGAGTGTTCCCAGCCATTGGATAGACACGAGTTACTGCTTGGACTCCTTCCATGGGTTGAGTGAAGCTTTGGTGATCAGCATTTTGAAGACAAAGAGGCTTCTTGGCAGGCTCAGGTTATATGGCTTCAACTGACATATCAACCTCTGGTAGAAAGATCAGATGATTGCGAGCAGAGGGCTGATAGTTGATAGCAGATTGTAGCTTGATGAGGCGCATGACCCATGGAGCATAGAATTTCAGGCCAAAAAGGTCAGATCCAGACGCATCCAGTTGTCGGATGAAGAATTCTTGTGTATTGAAGCTGATGCCATTGAGGATGTAAAAGACCAATGTCTTCATGGATCCTTCGAGTTTTGCAGCTGATGAATGCCCTTTGATAGGCCATAGAGTTTGCCTGATGATGTGACATATTGTGCGAGGCAGATACTAAAGGTCATCAACAAAGAACACCTTTGGGTATTTAGCGTCAAGTGGTAGAGGCTTCATCATGCTCAACATCTGGCTCATGTTGGGCTCTGGCTTATGGAAGATGCTCTCTAGTGCATTGCGGTGGAGTTGACAGTCAGGTTCGAATAGCTCTCCGGGAGTGGGTAGGCATGTAAGCTCAATGACGTCAAGAGCTTTGGCTTCATGATGAACATTTCATGTCATCCACTCGAGAACCCATGTCTTTGTATCCCTGTAGTAGCCGCGAATGTGGAGGGTAGCATAGAATTGAAGCAAAAGTTCCTCATTCCAATGTTCTTTGTCTGTCACAAAGCTGAGCAGACCTGCATCACGAAAGCAGTCAAGTGCTTCTTCTAAGCATGGCAATCCAGCAATGGCTTCAGTGTCGAGGCACATATGAGGGAAAATGCGCCCTTGATCATACAGAATGCAGGAGTAATAGCTTCGCTGCTGATAGCTCCAGAAACGACCAGATGATATTCTTGGCCTCGAGTAGGGGTTCTTTGCTCTGCCAAAGAAGGTGTTGTGGGCTTTGAAGCCATTTGCATTGAAGGACCCTGTAGAGGTGGCAGTACCTGGGAACCTTGGCAGTCTTGGCTTTGGTTTCTGGACCAGAGGCCTATGCTCAACATGATAATCAAACTGAGGACCAGAGGCATTAGGCGCAGGGACCAGAACGGGCCATTTGACAGTGATTAGCTGCCCATAGTTGTATGCTTTCTCAATTGTATGGGGCCTTGGTGGCGGAACAGGAGTAGTGGCAACAACAAAGGCGTCAGGCTGCACAATAGATGCTTCAGGAGCAGTTGCATCATTGGCTTCTGGCACATTGGTTGGTGCAGGCTGCACATTTGCTTCAGCCATGACTACGTCATTGGCTTCATTTGTGTTGGTGGTGGCAGCCTCAAGATTTTCAACCTCCACTTGATGAGCTGGAGGGTCGGGCACTGGCACGTTCACTTCAGGAACAGCTTCTTCAGTAATGGGGGGAGTAGGGACACGTTCTTCGTCTTGTTTGTCATCGGCTGATGCAGCCGGATTGTCTTCAGCAGCTTTGGCTTCAGACACGGAGACATTCACAGTCGGAGTGGCTTCTGGAAACACTTGATGTGCAACAGATTGGTGGTGTACTTCTCCTTCTAGAACGCTCGAAAGAGTGACTTGAGGCCTTGTTCCTTTGCGAAGCCTGCATAATGCTGGCGACGCCTTTGGAGATGGAGTTGGCTAGGCCTCAAAGTCATCCTCTTCTTCTTGCACAGGTGGTGTGACTTGTTGTTGTTGGGGAGTACTCAGGGAGTCTTGTTGTTGTGGGTGATCAGCCCATGATGCATCCTGTGCAATTGGCGTCAGAGGACAACCAATGCTGATGAGTTCGCTGTTCGTGAGAACATGCGATGATACCAAGTTGTGTTCGATCTGAGGAAGAACTTCATCATCTTCAACATTGTCATTGTGACCAATGTCTTCAGCAGCGGTGGGATCAACTGCTGGAATGTCTTCAGCTTCATGAGCCTCTGTGGAAGCAGGCTCATGAATTATCATCCGGCGTTCTTGGTCTTCAGATGCAGGGCGAACCATTGAGATAGGTTCAACAACTAAGGGCTCTGTGGGAGCAGCCCGATACTTCTTGGTTTTGCACTTCTTCTTGGAGGTAGCAACATCAGAGGCTTCAGGATTATTCCTTTTTCTGGCTTCAGCCTCGGCAGTCCTCGTCTTCTTCAGTTCTGAAGCGGTTGACCTGACCTTTGGCTTCGAGCCAGTCATGCTGCTTGGGAAGACTATGCGAGGTTCTTCCTGCCTTGAAGGTGCAGATTGGTCAGTTGATGGCTTCTTCTTCTGTGCAGCCATTCTGGGGTCAATGCCAGGATGACCAAGAGCCTTGCGCTTCTCAGCCTCATTGTAGGCTTGCACACACTTTTCAGCCAGACTCTTCATGCGCTCACGAGAGCATTTAGCTTCTTCGCGCTTTTTGAGAAAGGCTTCTTTGAGCTCGTGCAGCATGATCTTGAAGTTTTTGACATCTTGCACGCTGAGCTTTGCCACATGCTTCTTGAACTGAGCTTTCTCATAGTCGATCTTGTGCTTCAGTTCAATGATGCGCGAGCAAGAGCTAGCTCAGAAGCAATGGCGCCATTGAAGGAGACGTTGAGGCCAATGGGAAGTTGCAGATCTTCAAAGCTGAGATTTGGGGTGTCAAACCACTCATCAATGAAGTTATGGATGATTTCCACATCGAAGAGAGGCAGATCATTGAAGATCTCTGCTTCTTCCTTGCTCTTGATCAGTTGCTCAAGAGCATCATCTGCAAGATCTTCATTGCTGGACAGATCAATGTGCTCTTCTTGCAGAATGGCAGCAGGAGTCAATGTCTGATCAGTATGTTTGACGATTTTCTTTTTCTTCTCTGTCTTCTTGGAGATACGTGATAGATATTCAGACTGCACACTGTCTTCAGGAGGTGCAGTGGCCAGTGGCTTTGCACGTGAAGCTTTTAGAGGAGCAGCTGATCTTGAAGCCTTAGCCTTCTTTGGCTTCTACAGCTTTGGAGTAGGAGCTGGGGCTTCATCAGTGTCAGCATCATCATCAGAATTTTCCACTTTGGCACCTTGGACCGAGATGTGAGTGATGAGGCCATCAAGGTTGTAAAAAGGACCGATGACATTGGGTTCTGCATCACGTGAGCCGTCAGCATGGGGAGCAGAGGGACCAGGGTTGAAGTCTAATCCCAATGACTTCTTGTTTTCCTTGGCCGATGCCTTTGCGTGCTGGAAGTTGCACTTGAAGAGATTATCGTCATGACACCAGAGCAATGACGATGGGTCGGCATTTTCAGGCTGAGGTCCACGAACCATACATGGATAGAAACCCTGTGCAATAGCTTCAGCTCTGTTCTTGGGTGGAAGGCCTCGATAGAGAATATCACCCCAAGGACTTTTGATAGCATTCTTCTCAGCATATTCCTGGGTCACGAACTTGTATTTGAACCATTGTTCAGCCCAATATCGTTGAATCCATTGGATTCGTGTCTTGCGCTGATTATAATCCTCTTCAGGATCTGCCTTGTAAAGCTCTGAGAGGTCATCAGGCAAATCTCTTGATGTTCCCCCACGACGCTGTCTGCCACCCTTCCTTACTGATTTCTCTGCAGCCATGAACATCAAACTGAATGGCTTCAACACGTTCAAAGGCTTCAAAGGCTTTCTCTTGCTGGACAAACAGGAACTGGCTTCGGGAGAGTTAATGTGATGCTGTAAGAATTCTGCAAACGAATGCAGACTATGAGAACCAAGGGATTCTCCCACGGACATGTACCTGTGACAGCTTTAGAGATGCGAGGGAAGGGGAAGAAGTCATATGCATTCTCAGAAGATTTTGAAGATAAATCAGTTTGAAGACATTGACCTCATGATGCGAAGACATTCACTTATATGTTGAGAGTTGGTTCCAGATTTGTACGAATCCGTGAATAAGTACAAGTGAGGAATCTAACTAGATATGAAGCTTAAGTGAATATACTAGGCAGTATGAGATGCAGACAGAATAGATCTAACATTGTATAGGCAGAAACCAATTTTGGTAAATAGGATCAATCTTTGAGGATCAAAAAGATGGTAAAAATAGAGTTGTATTTACCACACGAAGAACTGCTAGATGGGATGAATAGGAGACCGAGCAGTTCAATCCACCATGCCCTAACTTGGCGACGGAGGATACCTACGGCGGCGGCGAAGAGGACGATGTCCACGGTCGGCGTGAGGACGGCGTCGGAGAAGTCGCGGCAGCTAAGCGCTTCGTCGCCGGTGTCGTCGAGAGCTAGCGGTGGCGCTAGGGTTTTGACGAGGTGGAGAGGTGGAAGAAGGTTTTCTTTACCGCAGGGGACATGTATTTATAAGGAAGTGTGCGGCACAACGCAATTACGTAGGTGCCCCTGGCAGTTCACATCTGAGGGGCACGTGGCAAGCATGCAACATACTCAGAGTTGTTCCACGTTCCCACGCCCGCCAGGTTTGTCAGATGGTCGCTCCGGCTTCTCCGGATTTCAAACAATAAGGATGAATCATTTAAAACAGACTTAATGTTTGTCTCTGTGTCTTCTGCTGACAAGGATGCAGAGAAGACATTCGACAGTTTCAATAGAATGCATATGATTTGGACAGATAGAGTTTGACATAGAAAGCATAGAGAGATTAGGGTCCGATCACATTCACTTAGTTCAAAAGATTCGACTAGGAAGACATAGCTATAAGTGAATGTTGTAGAGGACAGAACACTAGTATATATATATCAGAAAGCAATCAAATCAACATATTGAAGAAAATCATGAAGATAAGTTGAAATTGAAGACAAACCAAATGCGAAGACATAGCAAAAATAACGCCATGAGTGAAACACTTCAAACAGAGAAATTTGGTGGTGGCGTTACCCACCGTATAGGAAGTATTAGACCCAGACACGGTGCACAATTATCGTGGCGCTCCGAAGTCAAATTCCACGTTAATGTATTCACACTCAGAATGTAAGTCTTCATTGATTGAAGATATACTTTACTTCGTGTGTTGCACATCTAAGTCATCAACATGCATAAGTGTTAGGATGTGTGCCTGATCACATGACATTTGAGGATTCCAAGATATTTAGCTCACACCGTAACTTGCAAAACCTTTTCTCATCCAAGGGATTTGTGAAGATATCTGCCAGTTGCTCTTCAGTGTTGACGTGAATGATGTCAATATCTTTCTTCATCACATGATCTCTGAGAAAGTGATGACGAATTTCAATGTGGTTTGTCTTCGAGTGCTGGACTGGATTGTTGGCAATCTTGATGACGCTTTCGTTGTTGCAGAATAGAGGTACTTGTTTCAGGTTGATGCCATAGTCCTTGAGAGTTTGCTTCATCCATAGAAGCTGAGCGCAGCAAGATCCAGCAGCAATGTATTCAGATTCAGCAGTTGAGAGTGATACACAGTTCTGCTTCTTTGAAGACCAACAGACAAGTGATCGTCCCAGAAAGTGACATGTGCCTGATGTAGACTTGTGATCCACCTTGTCACCAGCATAATCAGCATCCGAGAATCCAACCAGATCAAATTTTGAGCCCTTTGGATACCATAATCTGAGTGTTGGGGTGTAAGCCAAATATCGAAGAATTCGCTTCACAGCTAAGTGATGCGATTCCTTTGGTGCCGCTTGGAATCGAGCACACATGCAAACACTAAGCATAATATCTGGCCTAGATGCACATAGGTAAAGTAAGTAACCAATCATGGAGCGGTATACCTTTTGATCGAACTCTTTACCATTGTCGTCGGGACCCAGATGGTGTTTGGCAGGCATTGGCGTCGTGTAACCTTTGCAATCTTGCATTCCAAACTTCTTTAGACAATCTTGGAGGTATTTTTCTTGAGATATGAAGATGCCATTCCTTTGCTGACGAATTTGAAGACCAAGGAAGAACTTCAGCTCACCCATCATGGACATCTGATATTGCTCTTGCATCATGTATCCAAACTTATCACTATACTTCTAGTTGGTGCAGCCGAAGATAATGTCATCCACATATATTTGGCACACAAACAGTTCACCATCATATGTCTTCGTGAAGAGTGTGGGATCGAGGGATCCAGGTTTGAAGCCTTTGCTCTTCAGGAAGTCTTTGATCGTATCATACCAAGCGCGAGGAGCTTGTTTGAGGCCATACAGTGCTTTGTTTAGCTTGTACACCATATCAGGATGTTTTGGATCTTCAAAGCCAGGTGGTTGAGCGACGTATACTTCTTCTTCAATCTTGCCATTGAGAAATGCACTCTTCACATCCATTTGATATAGCAAGATGTTGTGGTGGTTAGCATAGGCTAGCAGTATGCGAATAGCTTCAAGCCTAGCCACAGGAGCAAATGTTTCATCGAAGTCAATTCCTTCAACTTGAGTATATCCTTGAGCCACAAGACGTGCTTTGTTTCTGACGAATTGACCATGCTCATCTTGCTTGTTTCGATATATCCATTTTGTGCCAATAATGTTATGCTTGCGAGGGTCAGGACGCTTGACAAGTTCCCAAACATTATTCAGCTTGAACTATTGAAGTTCTTCTTGCATAGCTTGTATCCATTCAGGTTCCATAAAGGCTTCAACAACTTTCTTGGGTTCTGATATTGACACAACAGAAAAGTGCCCACAGAAATTTGTTAACTGTGTTGCTCTTGAGCGAGTAAGTGAACCAGGTGCATTGATGCTATCAATTATCTTCTCAATTTGTACTTCATTTGCAACTCGAGGATGAACTGGACGAAGACCTTGCTCTTGCTGATCATTGTCATCATTGGGAGGATTGTCTTCAGTCTGAGCATTGTCTTCAGGTTGGTTAGGTGCAGAAATGATAAGTTCCTCTTCAGGCTGTGCTTCAGAAGGCATGATTTCACCAGTTCCCATCAGCTTGATAGATTCGTTGGGCGAAGCTTCGTCTAGTGTACTTGGCAGGAGCTCTCTTTGTGAACCATTGGTTTCATCAAATCGCACATCCACAGTTTCGATGATTTTATAGAGATAGAGGTTGAAGACTCTGTAAGAGTGCGAGTCCTTTCCGTAACCGAGCATGAAGCCTTCGTGAGCTTTAGGTGCAAATTTTGACTTGTGATGGGGATCCTTGATCCAGCACCTAGCTCCAAATACTCTGAAGTAGCTGACATTTGGCTTCTTGCTAGTAAGGAGCTCATAGGATGTTTTGTTCAGAAGCTTATGGATGTAAACACGGTTGATGACGTGACATGCTGTATCAATACCTTCAGGCCAGAACTTTCTTGGTGTCTTGTACTCGTTGAGCATTGTTCGAGCCATCTCAATGAGGGTTCTGTTCTTGCGCTCTACGATGCCATTTTGCTGTGTGTATGGAGCAGAGAACTCATGAGTGATTCCCATTGTATCCAGATAAAGATCAAGTCCGGTGTTCTTGAACTCAGTGTCGTTGTCACTTCTGATATGCTTGATCTTGACGCCATAATTGTTCATGGCTCGATTGGCGAAGCATCTGAAGACATCTTGCACTTCAGTCTTGTAGAGAATTATGTGCACCCATGTATATCTTGAGTAGTCATCAACAATGACGAAGCCATAGAGACAAGCAGTTGTTGTGAGGGTAGAGTAGTGAGTAGGTCCAAATAAGTCCATGTGTAACAGCTCGAAGGGTTGAGATGTCGTCATGATTGTGTTCGAGGGGTGCTTTGCCCTAGTCATCTTTCCAGCTTCGCAGGCACCACGCAAATGATCCTTCTTGAACTTGACACCCTCGATGCCTATGACATGCTTATTCTTGGCGAGTGTGTGTAAGTTCCTCATGCCAACATGCCCCAGCCTCCGATGCCAGAGCCAGCATTCTGAAGCTTTTGCAAGAAGACATACGGCAAGTTGTGGACCTGCTGAGAAATCTACCATGTATAGATCATCTTTCCGATACCCTTCAAAGACTAGAGACTTGTCAGATTCCATTAGTACAAGGCAACGATATTTTCCTAATAGCACAATCTTGTTCAAGTCACAAAGCATCGAGACAGACATTAAGTTGAAACCAAGGGATTCAACAAGCATCACTTTATGCATGTGTTGATCCTTTGAGATTGCAACTCTACCTAGACCCAATACCTTGCTTTTACTAGTGTCAGCAAATGTGATGTGACTCTTGTTTGATGGACGTAAGGTTGAGTCAATGAGAAGACTTCGATCACCAGTCATATGATTAGTGCATCCGCTATCCATGATCCATTCTGAAGCATGAGGTGTCATACCCTACAGTACAGTTAGGGGGATAGGCTTCACCAAGAGTATTGTGAAGCATAAACATTTGACGGGCAAGAGGATTATTGAAGCTCAGATCAAGATTAGGACTGATAGGATGAATGGCAAACAATTCAGGAACAAAATACATAGTGAGACCATTTGGGCATTTGATCTTGCGCCCTACAGGATGTTTTAGGTCCCCAGCAATAGCATCAGACACCTTTGATTTTTGGCTGGAGACCCTTCCCTACAAAAGAAAGTTAATTCTTCTTAACCACCCACATCTTCAGGGGTGGCTTAGAAGCAATGAGTCTAAGTGTAGCATCTAAGAACTTCGGCTTTGGAGCCCTAGCAAATAGCCTTGCAGGAGATGAATGATACTCATATGAATAAGCAGAAAAGTTCTTAGTTCTATGAACATAGCGGTTTGAAGACACACGCTAATATTCATAAGTTTGAGTATGGTTTCCCTGCAAAACATTGGCGTTAGGGTGACTCAGGTGAGTCCTCTGTCTGTATGAAGCCTTTGGACCATATGAGGCCTTATGTCTGGGATTTGTCTTCTTCCCAGGTGTTGTCATGATCACATTCATGGAAGATTCTCAAGACAGCTTTTGGGAACCCAGATCTTCTTCATAGGTGGTCCATTCCTGCAGTTAGTACCAATATACCAAGCAAACACTTCACCATTTTTATTCTTGAACAGCTTATAGTTTGCATCAAGGGATTCATCAATGACAATAGGATTAGCACAGGAAAAGCCAGATAAGGTGGATGGATCCACTGAAGGTCCCTCTGCAGCAACCCATGTGGTTTTGGGATACTGCTCAGGCTTCCAGTAGGAACCATCAACATTCATTTTCCTCTTGAACCAAACACCCTCTTTCCTAGGGTTTTGGTTCAGAATCTGCTTTTTGAGGACATCGCAAAGTGTCTGATGTCCTTTCAGACTTCTATACATCCATGTTTCAAGCAATGTCTTCAACCTAGCATTTTCATCAGCAATAGTAATGGTATCCTCCGCAGAGGGGTTAGTTACCACATCAGTAGTTGAAGACAATGCAACAGTAGCAGCAGTGGAACATTCAGCAACAGAGGTAGCGTTATCACACTCAAGGCATTTTAGACATGGTGGTTCAAATCCATCCTGAGCGGGACTGATCTGTTGAGAACGAAGTGACTCATTCTCTTTTTGAAGATCTTCATGAGCCGCTCTCAATTTCTCAAGCTCTTCCTTCCTTTGAAGATAATCATAGGAGAGCTTTTCATGAGTGGTTGAGAGCGTTTCATGACGACTTTCAAGTTCTTGGTACTTAGCATGAAGATTTTTTATGTCTTCAACTAAGGACTGTGAACGTGTCATTTCCGCGTCCAACAGGTCATCGCTTTTGTCTAACAGTTTTTGAGTATGTTCCATAGCTTTTTGTTGTTCAGTTGCAATTTTAGCAAGTGTTTTGTAGCTGGGTTTGGATTCACAATCAGAGTCATCTTCACTTGATATTTGAAAGTAAGCATCACGTGATTTTACCTTGGCACCACATGCCATGAAGCAGTAGGTGGGAGCAGGGTTTCCTTGTCATCAGCTTCAGCGTTGGTGTGGAAGTCATCGTCTTTAGTGTTGAAGATGGACTTGGCAACATAGGCTGTGGCTAGAGCCAGACTTGCAACGCCAGGGTCGGACTCCTCTTCAGACTCCACCTCCGCCTCCTCAGAAGCAGACTCCTCCTCGGAATCCATCTCCTTGCCAACAAAAGCACGAGCCTTGCCAGATGAGGTCTTCTTATGAGATGAAGGCTTTGATGAGGACTTGGAAGAAGACTTTGAAGATTTCTTCTTCTTCTTGTCATCAGAATCATATTCCTTGCTCTTCTTCTTCTTCTTCTCATTGTCCCACTTTGGACACTCAGAGATATAGTGTCCAGGTTTCTTGCACTTGTGACATGTTCTCTTCTTGTAGTCATGAGTGGAAGCTTCATCATTTCTTGAGCTAGATCGTGAAGACTTTCTGAAGCCCTTCTTCTTAGTGAACTTCTGGAACTTCTTCACAAGCATAGCAAGTTCCTTTCCAATGTCTTCAGGATCAACAGAACTGCAGTCAGATTCTTCTTCAGATGAGGAAACAACTTTTGCCTTCAAAGCGCGAGTTCGGCCATAGTTGGGACCATAGATATCTCTTTTCTCAGAAAACTGGAACTCATGTGTGTTAAGCCTCTCAAGTATATCAGACGGATCGAGTGTCTTGAAGTCAGGGTGTTCTTGTATCATGAGGGCAAGGGTGTCAAAGGAGCTGTCAAGTGATCTTAGTAGTGTCTTGACGATTTCATGCTTGGTAATCTCAGTGACACCGAGAGCACGAAGCTCATTTGTGATGTCAGTGAGGCGATCAAACGTGAGCTGGACATTTTCATTGTCGTTTCCCTTGAAGCGGTTGAAGAGGTTGCGAAGAACACTGATCCTTTGATCTCTCTGGGTTGAGACGCCTTCGTTGACCTTGGATAGCCAGTCCCAGACTAGCTTTGACGTTTCCAGAGCACTCACACGGCCATACTGTCCTTTGGTCAGATGACCACAGATGATGTTCTTGGCAGTAGAGTCCAGTTGAATGAACTTCTTGACATCAGCAGGGGTGACACCTTCACCAGTTTTGGGAACGCCGTTCTTGACGACATACCAGAGGTCGACATCAATGGCTTCAAGATGCAAGCGCATCTTATTCTTCCAGTAGGGATATTCAGTTCCATCGAACACGGGGCAAGCAGCAGAGACTTTGATTATCCCTGCAATTGACAAAGCTAAAACTCCAGGTGGTTGAACCGAATCACACAGAACAAGGGAGTACCTTGCTCTGATACCAATTGAAAGTGCTAGTTATCGACTAGAGGGGGGTGAATAGGCAATTTTTATGAAAGTCTTCAAAACATGGAAGTTTCGAAGACAAACAATAGAAATGACCTAATTGATATGCAGCGGAAGATAAACTACAACAAGCAAACCATAGTCAAGTATGCAGTAATGTGAAAGTACAAAGACTAATAGCAGCTTAGTAGTAAGGATCAGGATGGAAGATAGTATGAAGCCATCCAACGATAGTAGTCAAGCAATGAAGTCAAACAGGTACGACAAATAGGCAATGACTTCACGAAGACAAACACTAAGTAAAGGGAGGGAGAGGATAGAACCAGTCACTTGTTGAAGACATAGGATTTGTTGGACCAGTTCCAGTTGTTGTGACAACTGTACGTCTGGTTAGGGAGGCTGAGATTCAACTCAGAAGACCGCATCTTCACCTTATTCCCCTTGAGCTAAGGAAACACAGTCCTCGCCCAATCACTCTGGTAAGTCTTCAAGGTAGACTTCCGAACCTTCACAGACTTCGTTCACCGACGATCCACAATGACTCTTGGATGCTCAGAACGCGACGCCTAACCGGCTGGAGGATTCACAGTCCTCAAGTGTAATAAGTCTTCAGGTCACGCAGACAGAAAGACATCAGTGAAGCCTAACACTCTTTGGCTCTGGGTGTTTGGGCTTTGTCCTCGCAAGGATTTCTCTCTCTCTCAAAGGCTTCGAGGTAGGTTGCTCTCAAACGACAAAAGCCGTGCACTAACTCTGAGCAGCCACCAGTTTATGGTGTAGGGGGTGGGCTATTTATAGCCACTAGGCAACCCGACCTGATATGTCCGAAATGACCCTGGGTCACTAAGGAACTGACATGTGTTCCAACGGTCAGATTTCAAACACACACGGCAACTTTACTTGGGCTACAAGCAAAGATGACTCATCTAGCTCTGGATAAGATTTGCTCTCATTGTCTTCGCCCAAAGACATAGGATTTTGGGTTGAGCATTACTTCAGTCATTCTGACTTTGTTCACTTGGACCGCACTTAACAGTACGGTGGTTCCTATGAATCAACAAAGAAGAAAAAGGAAACAACGAAACGACACAGTCGTCGTGCTCCATAGTCTTCACTCAATGTCTTCTCATGTCATAGTATTCAATATGAATATCTTCACATACCACCATTGTTGTCAATGTCTTCATACATTTTTAGGGGTCATCTCCGGTAGGTAAACTGAATCAATGAGGGACACTACCTGCGTTATCCTGCAATCCTCACAAACGCATTAGTCCCTCAACCAAATTTGTCGTCAATACTCCAAACCAACTAGGGGTGGCACTAGATGCACTTACAATCTGACGAAGCGCATATCTCGCTGGTTATGGGTAGCTCCTCAGAGGAGGATTCAGAGACAGATGACCAATCCTATCCCCCCCCCCGAGGTGTATGCTCTAACTTGGCAGGGTTATGTTGCTCATATCGTACGTATGGTGTCTTGCATTGCTATGTCATTTGATTAGTTTTGACATGCTTTGTGTGAATGCCACCTGTTTAGTGTCTAATTACCATATGTGTGAATTATGCATTGCCATCTGGTTGCAAGACATTATATATGTGAATTATGCAATGCTATCTTGTTACAAAGGCATTATATATGTGAATTATGCAATGCCATGTTGTTTAGCCAATCATCATGTATGTGAATTATATCGCTATCATTTTTTGTATTACATGTTCCATTTGTCGACAATGTTTGTATATTCAACTACTCTTCCTGTGCATCAGCCATTTGAAGCGGTGATGGAAGTATCTGGAGTGAAAACAAGGTATTCAGAGCAGACAATGCTACCTGCTGAAGCAGACATCTTGCTGGTTACAGAGAGCTCCTTAGAGGAGGATTCAGAGACTGATGACCAGTCCTATTTTCCCCTGAGGTCTATGCTCAAACTTGGCAGGGTTATATTACCCATGTCATGCATGTTGTCTTGCATTGCTTAGTTCTACATCATATATGGATTGCCATCTGCTTACTTGCTTACTATATAAATCATATATTTGAATTATATCATGCCATCATGTTTACATACACAGCATCGGCAACCCATTTAATAAAGACATCATATAGTTATATCATCTCATCCTGTTTAGTGTTTACAGTCATCATATTTTGAATTATGTCATTCTATCCGTGAATTATACCATGCTATCATGATTCCATAGGCGGCATGTATGTGAGTTATGGCATGCCAAACTATTTAATAAACATATTATATAGTTATATCATGTCATCCTGTTTACATAGTCATCATATTTTGAACTATGTCTTTCCATCTTTTTTAGTTAGCCATCATAATGTGAAATTGTGTCATGCTATCCTGTTTAGTTAGCCATCATATATGTGAAATTGTGTCATGCTATCCTGTTTGGTTAGACAACATAAATGTGAATTATTTCATGCCCTCTTTTATTCCTCACTATCCATTGCACCTGTCTATCATACAATGTATGTACTTTCAATTACTTTTCTTGTTTACTAGCCATTTAAATTGGAGAGGGTGATGGCAGTATCTAAGGGAGTAACAACACGGTCTTCAGAAAAGATAGTGCTACCAGTTGATGCATATAGAACCACGGTTGTACTTGCCCAAGAACCAGCCCCAACACACATAACCCAGACTCTCGCAGATTGTACCCCTACCCAATTGGACAGAGAACCAGCTACACCCCTTCTAACCCCAACCCCGGCAGATACTAACCTAGTTCCAGTTGACACAACACCGTCTCCACCATAGAGCACCCAAACACGAGCAGTTAGTAAGGGAACTGCGGTGCCTAAAGCACGAGGACCACCACTCTGAATCCCAAGTCAATGCTTAAAGGAAAAGAAGATTTGTTCTTAGGTCAGGTTCTGTAGCTGTGATTCATACTCCTTTGCTCTTGCATCATTGTATTTACTCATACCAACTATTTTCAAATTTGAAGGATGGAATTGAAACTCCAATGGCGCAACAGGTATGTTTTAAACCTGTTTCTTTAACTGGTTTGCTGTTGTAACTTGCTCTATGTTGATTTTAGTTTCAATTGAATACACAGGTATGTTCTCATGTCATGCAGATTACAAGTGTTGTTATTGCTCTATAGTTTCCCACACTTATATTCTGTCTATTCTGCTTTGTCTTGAACAAATATCATTTGAACTATGTCTCTATCTTGATTTGGCAACAAAAACTAGAATGATATAGACCATAAAGTGACCATGGTACATAGATATATGTTTGTTTCATGCTGTTATCCTATCCACTTTACTACTGAATTGATTTACCAAAATGAGTTTCATATACAACATGGTAAACCTGTGATGTGTCTGCTTGTTTCTCTTTTAGAATGCAGACAAAATATTGGAGAACAGTACCCCATTATGCAATGGTAAAGGAAGTAATGTAGATAAGGTTCAAGATAGTGAGACATCCCTATTGGTCTCCAAGAAAGCTGATAAAAACTATCTTGACGATAGTGAGAGAACCCAAAAGTCATGTCTCGATGTAGTGTTTGAGTTATTGGCCACTACTGCTGGCACAAGCTCTTCGAACTCGCTGCCTAAATTAGTTTATCTTCTTGAGTCTCAACTTCAAGTTGAAAGACATCAATCAGATATGCTACGACAGGAAGCTGAAGGACTGAGGAAGTCCCTGCAGAATTCAGATGCATATTTTCTGGTGCAACAACAAGCACTGGAGGATTTAAGCACCAAAGAAGTGAAATTTAATAAGCTTTCTAAGCATCTTGCCAGCATTATGGGTACCCAGGATATTGTTTCTTGAGATCTTCCAAAGTGGTTTCAGTTCTGGACTTGTTTTGCTGCGGTGTATATTTGTGTTGGTCGCCAACTTTGACAACCAGTGTATATGATATGCTGCTTTGTTCCCTATATTTGCACTGGTGGCGAACTTTGATGCCCAGTGGATGTAATATGTGTAATAGCCGTGATAGCCTAGCGTAAGTTGCTTGCTTATTTATTTCCTTGTTGTCTTGTTTATTTGTTTGCTTGTAGTGAGTGTAGTTCTTTTTCTGCGGTTTGCTAGTGGCCGCAATAACCTACTTTTTAAAACTAGGCCACAATAACCATGGGATACATATTTACTTTAGTGACACTAGGCCTCCTACGGGCAGTAGAAACAATGGGCCTCCTACGGGCCATAGAAACAATGGGCCTTCTACGGGGCGTAGAAACAATGGGCCTTCTACGGGTTGTAGACACAATGGGCCTTCTACGGGCCGTAGACACAATGGGCCTTCTATGGGTCGTACCATCAATGGGCCTTCAACGGGCCACAGGATAGATTGTCCAAACATTGGCCAATAACAGACCGCATTATGGCCGTAAACAGGCTAGAGTTGGAATCGTCCGTTCATGGGCCGACCATAATGGGCCGTCGTTAATCGGCCGTATTTGATGACGCTATGAAAAGGGCCCAACGTATTAATGGGCCGACTATAACCACGGGATGAATTTGGCCCACAGGCAGAAAATTACAGTAATGGGTCGTACGTAACCGAATGCTGGAAATGAGACCAAGAATAAATGGGCCCTGAGAAGGCCGAAATATAACATGGCAGGAAACGTCCCAACGGAATAATGGGTCGTTAATGGGTATAAAGTGATACACTGTTCATTACGGGTTAGTTTCACCATGGGCCGTTAATGGGCCAAGAGTTACAAAGGGCCTCATATGGGCCGAAAGACATCATGGGCCATACATGGGCCGAAAGTTAAAATGGGATGGAATCATATTGGACGGCCCAGATGACGCTACTGGGCCTAATTAGGATAGGTCGTAACGAGCCCTGGGTTAGCGGGCTGTAAATGGGCTATATGCGAACATGTCGTTAACAGGCTTTTCGTGGGCCGGGCCGCCACCTTTTGACCAAGTCAAATGGGCCGGCCTTTTCACAGGAATGGGCCTCTGTTGGGTCGTGCCATGTGTTGATGTATCATAGGCGCCTTCGGTCCAATGAGTGGATGACATTTGTCCCAATGGTGAGACGACACGTGTTTCCTACAGCCAATGATGATTTTACACATGGAAAATCCCCATTGATCGGGGCTGTTAACGGGTTACCGGATCCAAAACTGGACCTGATAGCTTAACGGCATTCGATTACGGTGGATGCCATGTGTCGGTCACCCATGACGAAAGCACTTCTATGACGCGCGATTTATCGTCATGGAAGTGGACACTTCCGTGATGATAATTTTGGTAATGTCATGGAACACTTCTACGACAGCACAGGTATGACTATCTCGATTCTGTCATAAAATTGTCATGGATGTACATGCATGACAGAAAACGTGACCTACTATGACAAACACGTATCATCACGGAAGTGTATTTTTTTGTAGTGTTAGCGGCACCCATCGGGTCTTCTGGAATATGATGGGTAACAAAGAGAGGAGTTGGTGGAATAGCCGGAGCAGCGAGAGGATCTGAGGCATGGAGTTGCACAGACAGGGCAGGGGCTTGAGAAATCGATGCTGAAGGATGGTCAGTCAACACAGGATTGGCAAAAGAAACAGAGGCCCGAATTGGATCTCCGGATTGTTGGATCACTGTCTCCAGCAATGATGTCGACTGAGGCACCTGGCTAGCAGGCGCTCTCCTGCTCGAAGTCCTGCCCTTCCTTCCTGTATTCTTCTGGGGCACTTCTTTGTCATTGTCGGGAAGTTCAATGACATCTTGTGGGGCTGCACAAAATTCGACCATAAGAGCTCAGTCGACCGACAGTCCACCCAAAAAAATAAGCACAAGATTGCAGAATCTTACCCGCTTTGGAAGTGGCCGCGTATTCAGGTTCTTCATCATCTTGAGCCTTGTCAATGTCCATGGAGGTCCCAAAAGTTGCAGCACTGAAAGATTCAGACCTCACTCTTTCAAGCAGAGGAATGAGTCGATGGTAACGTGTAGAAAGATAAAACACTTACGCAGAAGCGACAAGAACGTCCATCTTGATCCTGGGCAAGGTCTTCCGAGGCTTTGAAGGGGCAACCTTGGGCTGCTTGGCGAACTTTTCCGATGGCTTCAGAGACGAAGTCCGAGTGCGTTTCTACACTTGTGTGCTTGGAGGAGCTGCCTTGTTACGCCCACCTGCAAGATCGTGAGACTATTTGGATCGGCGTTCTATGGGAGGTGGTGAGTCGACATCTTCATCATCGTCCGACTCATCACTCTCTTCCTCATCATTGTCGTCGGGGGATTGCCAGTCAGCACTCTTGTCCGCGCTCTCCGCTCCCTCCCGAACTTGCTCCCCACTCGGCATCGAGTACATCTTAGTATAAATCTGCAAGGCAAGAAGTTAATCAAACATCAGTCAGATTCAAAGATGGTTGCAAATTAGAATGAAAAGACACTCGGTAACAAGGATCAGACCTTGTCCGGCTCACTTTCAACATCGAATGGGACAACTATTCTGGAACCCCTGGGGTTGTCTTTGTTTCCAGTAATGCCCTTCAGCCACTAGGCCATCGTCTCATCGGCGACCTCCTCTGGGTGGACCTGAGCGGTGTCATTAGTGCCCGAAGACATCCACATTGGATGATTGTCGGTGTCAAAACCGGCGGATCTCGGGTAGGGGGTCCCGAACTGTGCGTCTAAGGCTAATGGTAACAGAGGCGGGGGACACAATGCTTACCCAGGTTTGGGCCCTCTCTATGGAGGTAATACCCTACTTCCTGCTTGATTGATCTTGGTGATATGAGTATTACAAGAGTTGATCTACCACGAGATCGAAGAGGCTAAACCCTAGAAGCTAGCCTATGATTATGATTGTCCTTGTCCTACGGACTAAACCCTGTGGTATATATAGGCACCAAAGGGGGCTAGGGTTACACAGAGTCGGTTACAGAGAAGGAAATCTACATATCCGAATTGCCAAGCTTGCCTTCCACGCAAAGGAGAGTCCCACCCGGACACGGGGCGAAGTCTTCAATCTTGTATCTTCATAGTCCAACAGTCCGGCAAAAGTACACAGTCCGGCTATCCGAGGACCCCCTAATCCAGGACTCCCTTAGTAGCCCCTGAACCAGGCTTCAATGACGATGAGTCCGGCGCGCAGATTTTCTTCGGCATTGCAAGGCGGGTTCTTCTCCAAATCCCTGAGTACCTGTTGTAACGAGCAGTGTCTGGCTTCCCATTAATGTTGCACTCCTCGGCTTCTATACCTTAATAATGGTGGTATCCATGTGTCGAGCGAATGCGAGAAGTAGGGGCATTTTTACATTTGCCACCCTGACCATGTAAGTAAATCGTCTATTAAAGAGACAGGGATCCTCAGATCCAAATCACACCATCTTCCCCAAGCGAGGATTCATCAGAGTGCACCCGAAAAAACCATCCCATCATGGCCGGCCACCACAGCTCCTCCTCTCGCTCCCATAGTGCTAGGCCAGGTGATTGGGTGAAGTGCACCGTATCCCACGGCTAGTTGGTGGAGTTGCATACCCAGGGGCTTCTCCCGCCAGCATATCTTGTCCCCGTCCGAGCCGGACTAGCCACTTACGATGGCGGGGATCAAGCAGAGAGTTTTCCCAACCCATCCAGGGGGAGCGAGTATGCCTGGTCCCTTACTTGCTGAGGGGCCTCGGATTTCCAATCCATCCATTCCACCACGGGCTCCTGGAGTATTACGGCCTCCAGCTGCATAACTTCACTCCTGCCTCCATACTACACATCGCAGGTTACATCGCCCTTTGTGAGCTATTTCTGGGCTGCGAAGCTCATTTCGAGCTATGGAAGAGGCTATTCTGCCTCGTCCCTCGCAATCAAGAGGGATCAATATACCAAGTGGGCAGAGCCGAAATATGGCCCATCGCCGGGACCGGATACCTGTCCGGCACTCCGAAGGAGATATCCGAAGACTGGCCTTCGGAGTGGTTTTATATAGAGGACGTCCCCCTTCTGGAACCTATCCGGATGGGCCTTCCTGAGTCTACCAATGCCCCACTAAAGAAACGCCGCAGCTGGTGTCCCCGGAGCCCCCAAGAGGAAGATAGCAGAGAGGTCCTTTATCTGATGGGCAGGATAAAAACGCTGGCCAAATCTGGATTGACAACAATCGAGGTTATGTCAATATGCATAATGCGGGGGGTGCAGCCTCTCCAGTATCGGGGGCGTCCCATGTGGCACTTTAATGGAGAGGACGATGCCACCCGCTGTGGTCGGAAAGGTCCGGACTCCGCCACCGCCCTGGCGAAAATATTTTCCGATTTGTATAAAGGAGAAGAAGAGGAGTTTATCCGCATTAAGCCACGGGATGGATTTTCCATGTACAACCCCCCTAGCTGGGTGAGCTGCTATCTTTTACTCAACTCTATTCATACCCGCATTCTCTCATCACAAATATTTACCTTGCTAATTCATAGCAGGAACTACAAAAGCTGTGAGGGAGGTCCACAGCCCGTCTCCACAGCCAGAGGACCACAACCGGGCCCTCGACCCCGGACTTGAAGAAGATCCGGACATATTAGTGGAGCTCGTCGACAGGATGTTTTACCAGGCAAGCTGTGATGGTGCCTTGATGGCCATCATAGCCGACTATCCTAGCCTACTCCCTGCATCATATGTAAGTAAAACCGGAGTCCTAACTTCCGAGAAGGATCCCTTCTTTACGCCTTACCCACCGCACACGTATTGCGCTTTGTAGGGAAGGCCATCGGGGCGCTGTGCCGAACACGCGGCGACTCACCAGCAAGGGGCACCCAAGCCGGGTAGGCTTAAAAGGAAGGCGGTCAGGACCGAGACACCGTCGCAAAGGTATGATTTAAAACCTGCTCCACGATTATCGTCTTTAAAATATAACAATGTCCATTGTCCCCTGGCAGAAAGAGTGCTCGTCGGACTGTGTCCGGAGATCCTGCCGGCCACGCCTCCACCAGCTGGACTCCAGAACCGGCCTCAAGGATGGAGGCTAACATGGGGACAATGCCAGATGGTCCTCCTACAGAGGATGCGGATATAATATCCGCTAGGAATTCCGAAGTGGAGAGCGCTATGAATCACCGGCGCCGACGGGCCATACTCCGCGACCCTAACTTCTTCAAGGAGGTGTTCAATGCCTTCAACTCAGATGCGTACATCCGAGCTGCTCAAGATGGGCTTGTTAGAGCCACAAACAAGTATTTAAAGGATATATGGGTAAGAAAAGTCTGATAATTATGTATATCAGTAGCCCCTGAGACTCGAAACAGTTGGCACAACTGATTTAAGGATCATTGTATGAATAGGTTCTTACAGAGAAGAACACCCATTTGTCTCAAGAGTTGGAGGAGTGCAAAGCCCAGCTAAGGGCCGCAGTTGCCGGAATGGAGGAATCCAAGAAGGCCTCATCTAGTAATACTTGTCTCGATCAAAAAGGATGTAATTACGTGTACCAGTTAGTATTTGGCATGCTTGCAAATCTAACAATAGATTCTGCAAACAATCCCGGAGTGGATCCGGAAATCGTACAAGAGGATGAGCAGCGAGCTAAATGACAATTAGAGGCTGGCGAGCACGTGCTTACATGGGTTAGGCGAGAGAAAAACGATCTCCAGGATGCCAATACCCGGCTGGGCATTGAATTGGAAGATGTTCGGGCCCAGCTTGCTGACTCCGTGAAGGAGAATAAGACGCTTCAATGCGGCATTTTTAGTATGTGCTCAAATGAACCTTTATACAGTTCGGCGAAGAAATGGGCTAACAGAGTTATGTCTGTAGGTATGCTGACAGGTCTTCCCAAAGAGGAGATGCCCGGATCCGCAGGCGATCTTCTGCAAGAGCTTTCACAACTGCATGAACAAGTCCGGCAGGTGATGCAGGGTATTGCCCAGGCCTTGTGGCCATCCGCCTCCCTACCAGGAGGCATGGGTGAGCTTGTAGAGATGCTCAGGGGAGCGCGGCGGCGCTTCCGATTATGGAAGATATCGGCCTACCGACAAGGTGCGAGGGAAGCCTGGGCCATGGTAGAAACTCGGTACACCAAGGTTGATCCAAATCACATGGCCCTGTTCGGACATGTAGGGTCAGATGGGAAAGAGATTCCCGTTAGTCCAGTATATGACCAGGTAGGATTAGCCGCAAAGTATTCCCAATAGGATTTTAGGCTAGACAGCCTGTTGGATGGAATAGAAGAAGAATTTAGCCAGTCTAAGTGATTGTTTACTTCAATTGACATATTTTGTCCCTAGCCGGATTGTAAATCATTTGTCATGGCGGACCTTTTCGCTTCAACCTCTGGACCCGACAGTCCGGAGTGTATCCGAATACCAGCTCAGTTATGTAAACTGGGGTACGCGTGGAAACCAGGCGTAGGGGTCATAAGTGCTTGAACAGACAAGTACTCAACTAGCTATGTTATATTGCATGGATAGTAAGAAACATCTTCCAGGGAGAATAGTTCCGTTAAGGATTCCTTTCCCTGGGTACGCATGCATTAATGTGCATGTCCGAACTGCGAATAGAGACGCAAGATATAAAACATCTGGGGGTTTATATTGTAATAGGTAAGAAACATCTTTTGTTCACCGACCGAATATTCCCTTAAGAACACTAGCTTTCGGCTTCACCCAGTCTGAGGTACACGTCTGGCGGACCCGGCAGTAACAACCATAGAGGTGCTCCCCTTATGCCCTAGCCGAACTAACGGGAACGTAGGGCATAAACACAGGAGCCAGGCAACCCAGATTGGCCAAAACTTAAGTCATATCAATGCATATAATGGCGAAGAAAAGGTACATATGGAAAAGTGACACATATGTAGTGGGCATGAAGCCCGGAAGATAATTATATTAAGCTTCTATATAAGAAGCCCCCAGGTATAATGAGTGCGCATAGCGCGTCAAGATTGTGTAGTCGAGTCACACTTGAAGATTTTTAGGGCCATAAAAAAAGAAAGAAAGAGAATATAATTTAAAAAGAGCGGAGGTAAGGAGACGAACACAGAGTTCGGCGCTAGGCGTAGAATCTTCGGAGTCTAGCCGCGTTCCAAGGGTTCGGCTCGAGTCGATTATCTGATGCATCACGTAGGCGGTACGCTCCTCCGGTGAGAACTTTATCAATGATGAAGGGACCCTCCCACTTGGTTTTGAGCTTGTCCTTTTTCTTCTCCGGTAGGCTTAGAATGAGTTCGCCAACATTATAAGTTTTGGCCCGTACTTCTCTGCTTTGATACCTTCGAGCCTGTTGCTGATAGAATGCAGAACGGGCTTTTGCAACGTCGCGCTCCTCCTCCAGGGCATCTAGACTGTCCTGCCGATCAAGCTCGGCTTCTCTCTCTTCATACATGCGCACTCGAGGTGAGTCATGAATAATATCGCAGGGCAATACCGCCTCTGCGCCGTACACCATGAAGAATGGTGTGTATTCGGTAGTGCGATTTGGCGTGGTCCGTAGTCCCCATAGTACGGAGTCGAGCTCCTCGACCCATTGCTTATCTGATTCCTTCAAGGACCGCACTAGTTTGGGTTTGATGGCGCTCATAATAAGACCATTTGCTTGTTCGACTTGACCGTTTATTTGGGGGTGATAGACGGAGGCGTAATCGAGCTTAATGCCCATGTTGCCGCACCAAGTTTTCACCTTGTCGGCTGTGAAGTTGGAGCCATTATCGGTGATGATGTTGTGGGGGACACCGTAACGGTGTACAACCCCTGATATGAAGTCTATCACTGGTCCGGATTCGGCCGTTTTAACTGGTTTGGCCTCTATCCATTTGGTGAATTTATCTACCAGGACCAATATGTATTTTTTTCGTATGGCTTCCTCCTTCAAGGAGTCCGACCATATCGAGCCCCCAGACCACAAAGGGCCAAGTTATGGGGATTGTTTCGAGAGCGGTAGGTGGCATATGGCTTTGGTTTGCGAAAAGCTGGCAACCGACGCAACGTTGGACGAGGTCCTGCACGTCTGCTCGCGCTGTCGGCCAGTAGAAACCTGTGCGGAAGGCCTTGCTTACAAGGGCTCGAGCTGCGGCGTGGTGACCGCTGAGTCCAGCATGAATTTTGGCCAAGAGGTGCCGCCTTTCCTCTTCGGAGATGCACCTTTGGAGTACTCCAGTAGCGCTTTTCTTATAACGCTCCCCCTCGTGGACCTTGTAGGCTTTAGAGCGCCGCACAATGCAACGTGCCTCATTTTGGTCCTCGGGGAGTTCTTGCCTATTTAGGTAGGCTAAGAAGGGTTCTGTCCACGGGGCGATGATAGCCATGATCACGTGGGCCGAAGGTGTTATTTCAGTGGCGGAGCCTCTGATTATGTCAGTGTGTTCGGGATCTGGGGTTGTGGTCGGATCCGGACTATTATTGCCAGTCTCCCCTTGCCACACCACGGATGGCTTGAACAGCATTTCCAAGAAGATATTAGGTGGGACGGGGTCGCGCTTAGCGTCGATGCGGGCGAGGATGTCCACCGCTTGATTGTTTTCTCGGACCACATGATGGAATTCGAGCCCCTCGAACCGAGCTGACATTTTGAGGACAGCATTGCGGTAAGCCGCCATTTCCAGGTCCTTGGCGTCAAAGTCTCCATTTATTTGAGATATTGCGAGGTTTGAATCCCCACGCACTTCTAGGCGTTGAATGCCCATGGAGACTGCCATCCGAAGACCATGCAACAGAGCCTCGTATTCGGTTGCATTGTTGGAGTCTGTGTATAATATTTGTAGTACGTATTGGACTGTATCTCCGGTGGGGGATGTCAGGACAACGCCTGCTCCCAGACCAGCCAACATCTTAGAGCCGTCAAAGTGCATGATCCAATTGGAGTATGTGCCGTACTCTTTAGGGAGTTCGGCTTCTGTCCATTCGGCGATGAAGTCAGCCAGCACTTGCGACTTAATGGCTCGCCCTGGTTTATATATGATGTCGAACAGGAGGATCCCGATGGCCCACTTAGCAATCCGGCCCGTGGCATCGCGGTTATTTCTTATATCGTTGAGTGGTACTTCGGAGGCCACCGTGATTGAACACTCTTGAAAGTAGTGTCGTAGTTCCTGGGATGCCATGAAGACCGCGTATGCTACCTTTTGATAATGTGGGTACTGTGGCTTGCATGGTGTGAGGACAGTCGATACGTAGTATACCGGCTTATGAAGCGGGAACTTATGTCTGTCCTCTCGTTCGACGACGAGCATTGCGCTTACAACTTGGTGTGTTGCATCTATATATAACAGCATGGGTTTGCCAATGTTTGGCGTGTCCAGGATTGCATTGCTGGCCAAGAGGGCCTTTATTTCTTCCAGTCCGGCTGTAGCCGCATCCGTCCACTCGAAGTGTCCGGTGCATCGAAGAAGGCGATAAAGAGGTAGTGCCTTTTCTCCCAATCGGGAGATAAAGCGGCTTAAGGCAGCCACGCATCTAGTCAATTTCTGGATTTCCTTGAGGTCTGTTGGGGTAGCCAACTGTGACAAAGCTCGGATTTTAGCCGGATTTGCTTCAATTACTCTATTGGAAACGATGAAGCCCAGGAGCTTTCCGGCAGGAACGCCGAAAACGCATTTTTCGGATTGAGCTTGATGTCATATGTTCGGAGATTGTCGAACGTAAGCCTCAGATCGTCTATTAAAGATTCGACGTGTCTGGTCTTGATGACCACATCATCTACGTATGCCTCAACTGTTTTGCCGATTTGTTTTTCCAGGCATGTCTGAATCATGCGTTGATAGGTTGCACCGGCATTTTTGAGCCCGAAAGGCATGGTGTTGAAACAGAATGGGCCGTATGGAGCGATGGATGCCGTTGCGGCTTGATTGGACTCCGCCATCTTGATTTGATGGTATCCGGAGTATGCGTCGAGGAAGCACAATGAGTCGTGTCCTGCGGTAGCATCGATGATTTGATCGATGCGGGGGAGAGGGAAGGGATCCTTGGGGCAAGCCTTATTGAGGTCCTTGAAATTGACACATAGGTGCCAGGATTTGTCCTTCTTTGGTACCATCACCAGGTTTGCTAGCCAGTCTGGGTGTTTTATTTCTCTGATGAATCCGGCTTCGAGAAACTTGGCTAGATCCTCTCCCATGGCTTGTCGTTTAACTTCTGAAAAGCGCCGAAGAGTCTGCTTGACCGGCTTGTTCAGTATGTTTAGGCTATGCTCGGCCAGCCTGCGTGGGATACCTGGCATGTCCAAAGGGTGCCAGGCGAGGATGTCCCATTTCTCGTGCAAGAACGCCCGCAATGCGGCGTCTATGGTGGGGTTCAGCTGTGCCCTGATGGATACTGTTTTTGTTGAGTCCATTAGGTGGACTTGGAATTTGACTATTTTGTCCGCTGGTTTGAAAGAGGTGGACTTGGATTGTTTGTCGAGTATCACGTCGTCCCTGTCCACTGTGGAGCGCAGCGCAGTTAGTTCTTCGGCCGCGAGGGCTTCGGATAATGCCTCAAGGGCCAGGGCGGCGGTTTTATTTTCGGTGCGGAGTGCTACATCCAGATCACTGGCTAGAGTTATAATTCCATTGGGCCCGGGCATCTTGAGCTTCATGTACTCGTAATGGGGTATAGGTTGGAAGCTCGCGAATGCATCCGCCCTAAAAGGGCATGGTATCCGCTACTGAACGGGGCCACTTGGAATGTTATTTATTCAGACATGTAATTCTCCTGCGTGCCGAATACCACATCGAGTGTGATTTTTCCCACACATCGTGCCTCCCGGCTAGGGATAATTCCTCTGAAGGTCGTGCTGCTTTGCTCGATGCGACTCTTGTCTATTTCCATTTTGTTGAGAGTTTCCTCGTAGATGAGGTTTAATCCGCTGCCACCGTCCATTAGCACTTTAGTAAGCCGGAAGCCATCCACAATTGGACTAAGGACCAAAGCGGCTGGTGCTCGAGCTGTTCGGAATTGAGGTTCGTCACTGGCATTGAAGGTTATGGTCGTGTCGTTCCATGGATTTATTGCTGCAACGTGGCAGACTTCAGCGAGGCTGCGGAGTGCTCTCTTGCACCTGTTATTTGAGGTGAAAGTCTCGAAGACTGTCAATACTGTATTGTTGTTTTCTGCGGGATGATGCTCTGCGGTATCATTAGTGAGGAGATCCTCGCCGCTCTTGGCCACCTGCCGAAGTATCCAACATGCTCTAAGGTTGTGTTTTGGTATAGTATCCGGTGTGGTGTGAATTTTTCATGGCCCATTGAGCCATCCATCCAATACGGTTCCACGCCCAGTAGTGGGCTTTGGTTTCTTTGTAATTGGATCGGGTGACTTACGAGAGTGCACCCTTTTAGTTCGGATGAGGGGTTTAGTGAGAGCCGAAGGATCCCAGAATTTTGCTTGGGTTTTCCTGGCGCTTTCCATCGCACAGTACTTCTGTACTATGGCTGCCAAGTCAGCAAAGTGTGATATGTCACAGCGACTTATGGTGTTGAGGATTCCCTTGTCCGTGCAATTTTTGCAAAAGAATGAGATTGCATCTTCCTCGCGACAATCCTTGACCTTGCTCATTACAAGGAGGAATCTAGGCCAAAAGTGATGTATTGTCTCTTGGCATCGTTATCTAATGTGGGAAAGATCGCTTGTATCTGGGTGGGTGGGTGGATTTAAGTCCGAACCCTGACCCGATCTGAGACGCGAGCAGAGGGGCTTCCAAACTTGGCAGTTTGGGTTCCGGGATGTTGCCCAATTTTTCTGGCCCGCTGTCCGATTCTAAGTTCGGAGCTTGGGTCATGTCCTCCCACAGACGGGTATCTGGCTCAGAGAGCTCGGGAATCCAGACATAGTTCGTCCTCAAAATAGAGGAAGAATCGCTGTATTGCTCCTCCACCGCTGCTATCTGATGGGTGACCGGCGGAGAGTTAATGTCTCTTTGATCAGGTTTAAGACCAATCCGATCATAGTCCGTAGCGACTCCCAAGGCGGCAATGCGATCTAGGAGCTCATTCAAATACGAGAGTTCCATTGGATCCATCTGCCCGGTGTATTCCGAGTTGACGTGGAGGCTGTTTTTGATGACCTGAGAAGTCATCATCGGTGCGGTGGCCGGATGAGCGGCCAGGACGAAGCCGCCTAGTTGGGGGGTTTGGCCTAAAGCCAGGGCTCCCCCGGAGGTGATGTTGTCCTTGATAACAATGCAAGCCATCAAACCTTTTTCAACGTCACAGTGGAACTCTCAATGAAAGCACCAATGTCGGTGTCAAAACCGGCGGATCTCGGGTAGGGGGTCCCGAACTATGCGTCTAAGGCTAATGGTAACAAGAGGCGGGGGGACACAATGTTTACCCAGGTTCGGGCCCTCTCTATGGAGGTAATACCCTACTTCCTGCTTGATTGATCTTGGTGATATGAGTATTACAAGAGTTGATCTACCATGAGATCGAAGAGGCTAAACCCTATAAGCTAGCCTATGATTATGATTGTCCTTGTCCTACGGACTAAACCCTCCAGTTTATATAGGCACCGGAGGGGGCTAGGGTTACACAGAGTCGGTTACAGAGAAGGAAATCTACATATCTGAATTGCCAAGCTTGCCTTCCACACAAAGGAGAGTCCCACCCGGACACGGGGCGAAGTCTTCAATCTTGTATCTTCATAGTCCAACAGTCCGGCAAACGTATATAGTCCGGCTGTCCGAGGGCCCCTAATTAGTGCTGGACTAACGAGCTACTCGGCTCATTAAAACTGGGCTCATTAAGGCTCGTGATCATTAAAGCTCGGATTGTTAAGCTCGTTAAGGATAACAAGCTAGACATAATGATTGGCTCGGTTCGTTATATGTTCGGGAGCAGCTCGTTAGGAAAATGCATCAGTAAACAAGATACATCACATGCATATATTTACAAACGTACATAGATCTAGCTAGTAGGATTCAATAAATAGAGAATATGAGAAGATGAGAAAGATGTGAATGTGGCAAATAGCCCATCCATAGACTTAGGAGTGATCGAAGTCACCGAAAAATTATTTGTAATGAACAAAATCACGCTACTACCGAGCTTAATGAGTAGCTCACAAAACTCGCAATCTCGACCGTTTAACTCGTTAGTGTTAACGAGAAAAAATTGTTGCTCGGCTCGGTTCATTAAGAAAATGAGCCGAGCTCAAGCGAGTCGAGCAGCCGAGCGCTCATTAGACTCACCGAGCTTCGAGCTTTTTGTCCATCCCTACCCCTAATCTAGGACTCCCTCAATGATCACGAGCTTGGAGTGGCTGGATGCATCGACTGATAAACACTTCCAATAAATCCATGCCAGTCACGCCCTCACGGACCAATTGGACTACCCACTCGACTAGCTTGGACACCTCTACTTTCTCCGCTGCAGACACGATCAATGAAGAAGGTTGCTGGACTCGATCCATGGTGAAGACGGGAAGACCGGTCGATTGACCGGGAGTCAGAATATCTTGGCAGTAGAACCAGGTCGACTGCCATCCCCTAACCGACTTGGGAAGTGTCATAGGGGGAAAAGTACTCCTAACCCTCATCTGAATCCCTAAACCCCCGCACATTTGAATCACGTGCATCCTCTTGTCAATCGGATTCGCCTTCTTCACAGATTGGGAACGGCAAGTAAAGATATGTTTGAATAGACCCCAATGCGGTCTACAACCCAAGAAGTTTTTGCACAGAGAAACATATGCACAAGGTATGTGATAGTGTTGGGAGAGAAATGGTGAAGTTGGGCACCGAAAAAGTTCAGGAAACCCCGGAAGAAGGGATGCATAGGCAGAGAGAAACCACGGTCGACGTGAGTTGCGAGGAGGACGCACTTACCCTCCCATGGCTGAGGCTCGATCTCGTTCCCCAACAGCCTCCAAGACCCGTCGGTGATCAAGCCTGCGGCGGCCAGATCCTCTAGATCTTCTTTTCGGAGCATGGACTGAATCCAGTCCCCCTGGATCCAGCTAGGCGGTAATCCAGACCTCGACGACGACCCCCGACTCGTCTTCTTGCCCTTCGGCGTCGCCATCGCCTTCTTCGCGCGCTTCAGGGCCACCGTCTTGTCCTTAACCATTGCGGCAGACTGTGCACGGCCGGCGCGGCGGCGCCGAGAGTGGAGGAGGACGCAGTGGGGAAGCAGAGGAAGAAGAAGGGGAATATGGCACTCTGTGCAAACACATCGGCCTCGACGCCTTTTATGAGCCTACTTCCGAGTGGCTGACGTGTGGGCCTGAGCAATCCTGTCAAATCCTGCAACAGTCGCGCGCCCGTTGCGTGGCGAAAAAGGTGGTGCGAGAATCGAGGTGCACCTGTCTATCCACCCCGTTTACTGTGGCGCGGTCCATCCCACACGCTTCCCCAAAGTTTTGAATCCCCTGAGATCCGGGAACCGCGGAGTAACCAATCGCACCAAAGATTTCGTACCATATCAACACTCGAAGACTACCAGTATAAGTTCACTCGATGACCTCTGAATCGATCAAGGTGACTGAAATCAAGTTGAAGTTTCAGCATGATTCCCGAACTCGGTAAGAATGCCTATGAAGCATAAAAATCAGGACAGGATCAATTTTCACTTGGACCTCAATCCATTCGGGGGCTAATGACGATGCCATGGACCTAGGGTAGGGTCATAGGCCTAACCTATACACCCTACCCAAGGTCACTACCCTAGAATCAAGGACATTCAAAGTGTAACAAGAGATACCAACTGAAGTAACCATGGAGTGCAATCCACTAGACCAATTACCTCACTCATATACCTCTAATTCCACTCGACCAAGATGAAGTCACTAGACCATACAAGAAACCACTTGGAGTACAGAAGACGTAGAGTTACTCAGGATGGCAATGGTCAGGCGTTCACTCCATAGTCTTAAAGATCATTAATAGCTCTTTATAGCTGGCGTTACCAGTAACGCCCTGTCTTAATGTACATTGAACCTTGTAACGGGGGACGACTGGGGTCCTAGCGCACTCTATATAAGACACCCCCTCCTCTGGCACAAGGGTTCACACCCCCTGTCACACACACACCTATATTCCAGTCGACCGCCTCAGGGCATCGAGACATAGGGCTTTTACCTCCTCTGAGAGGGGCCTGAACTCGTAAACTCGTGTGTACAATCTTGCCGTAGCTAGGGCCTTGCCTCCTCATACGTACCCCCTACTCTTACTGTTAGACATAGTACCATGAAAGGGCCCAAGCTGTGTGTCTAAGGATCAATGGTAACAATGGACAATGGGACACAATGTTTACCCAGGTTTGGGCCCTCTTAAAGGAGGTAAAACCCAATGTCCTGCTTGATTGTATTTGATGAGTATAGGGGTTACAAGAGTTGATCTACCTCGAGATCGTAGTGGCTAAACCCTACCTTGTCTAGCCTATGAATATTATGATTGCCTCTACGGACTAAACCCTCCGGTTTATATAGACACTGGAAGGGCCTAGGGTTGTACAGAGTCGTTTCACAGGGAAAGAAAATAACATATGTGGACACCAGTGGCAAATCTAGGACGTAATTGCAGGGCAGGCTCAACTTCAAGCATACTAATTTTTTGGTGTTGGAAGCCATTTTATGCGCTGCACCTAACTACTAGTGTGCTGATCATTGGTGGTGTTTTCTTGTGTGGCAAATTTTGAGGGTAGGCTAGAGGCTATTGAAGCTTGTTGAGTAGAATTGCCACTGCCGGACACCAATCTTGCCGTTCATGCATATAGGAGTCCTAACTGAACACGGGCACGCGGCTTATCTTCGGCATTGCAAGGAGGGTTCCGTAACTTTAGTATCGTACGTCAGCTTCCCTTATAAAAGAACTGTGTTCGGCTCTGCATAATCAATACAACCCTTGGCCACGAAGGCAAGATGTTAAAACAAGAATAATGTCTTTTACTGACAACTTTTTTTGACGAAGAGTCACACTTGACTCTTCAGTATTTTGAATCGTTTTCACACTTCCCGATCTTATTTCGAGGTCGAGCCTTCATTGGCACATCTTGTCAAAACAGAGAGCGTGCCCACTTATTACGGGATTCTAATCAATGGGATTTGGGTAACCCAATCGCTCCTTGCGCATGATCACATTGGGAATAGGCAAGGTTTAAGGCTTAAGAGGGGGACGGTTAGCATTTTCACCGTCTATAACAGGGCAAAGATTCCTCCTTTCTTCCCCATGCCTTCCTCTAGCCTCTGTCTTCCAATCTTCCAAGCTCTAGCGCCCAAAAAAGCTCTAATCTTTCCCACCGCCACCACCCTCCCCAGTGATGGTCGGGTCCGGCTCCAAAGGCAAGTGGGAGGCCTCCTCCATCACTGAGAATGACGTGAAGGATCTTCGGAGTGCGGGATATCTGTCTGCAGACATCGCGCACAGGCTCCCCGACAAGGACCAAGTCATCCCCACTCTGGGTCCCGGTGAGAGGGTTGTGTTCCTCCCCCATTTCCTTAGGGGGCTAGGGTTTCCCCTCCACCCCTTCGTCCACGGCCTTATGATCTATTACATGCTAGATTTCCGCTATCTAGCCCCGAATTCCTTCCTCCACATATCGACGTCTATCATCGTGTGTGAGGCTCTGCTCTGCATCCCGCCACACTTTGGCTTGTGGCTTAAAATCTTCAATCTGAAGCCAAATGTGGTCGACGGACAGCATGCGTACTGCGGCGGGGACATGGTAATAAAGTTGCCCAACGCCACATGGCCCAAAGGGGCATTCATCGAGACTGTGAAGGTGTGGCAGCAGGAGTGGTTCTACATCACCGAACACCACCGCGCCAACTGGGTGGCCATTCCTGAGTTCAAATCCGGACCCTGATGTAGGGTAGAACCCTAGCGGCCTGATCTTTCACGATTGGAGGGAATCCTACGAATAACACGAAGAACACGAGGAGAAATCACGAGGGGAAACACGAGAGAATCACTCAAACCAACAAGATTCGATTACACATGTGCTAGATCCTCGGAACACAAAGAGATACACGATTCAAGGTCACAAAGGACAATACAAAAGGTCTTCTCTGTGGTCTTGAAGGTTCTTCCCGTGATGGAGTCTTGAATCCGCTTGGGGGATCTTCTCCGAAGAGGTTGTGAGCTCCGAGGAGAAGTAACCAAGTGGATGAGCAAAGCTCTATCTCAAATATGAGCTATTACAATGCTAACCCTAATATGAAGCTAGGAGACAAGTATATATAGTCCAAGGGGTAAGTGGGAGATACATGGGGTGAAACCCCTTTCACTACACACAGGCAGGGCGGTTGTACCAGTCATGGGGGCGGTTGTACCGCTGGGAGCTCAGGCAGGGCGGTTGTACTTGT